>NC_088222.1:43439829-43739829 GCF_036934945.1 Oncorhynchus masou masou
GAGCGGAGTGGACAGTAGGAGTTGGACCACGTTCAATAGGGCTCAACCTCGTGGTGCATTCTGTAGAACAGACAGGAAGACAGATATTTCGGCTCTATTCATGCTACATTTTTTGGGGCAGGGGGTTGATGTAACACATAACATCTAAAGACACACTTGAACATACTGGTGACTTGAAAAACGTAGAAGGATGGGGGACCCACGGTATAGGCCCGGGTCGCACAGAGACGACAAAAAGCGTGTTTCAAAAGTCGTCAAAGACAAGATTTATTTCAACCTGAAACATTTAAGAAATAATATATTCACAGTAAAATATTATGGGGAATGAGAAGTCTGTGGTTGGGAAGGAACCACACCTGGGATTGAATGAGGGTATGAGGCATGAGTTGAGGCGTTCAGAGGCTTCAATCTGATGTGGGCAATGAAAGGGGTTCTTCAACAAAAGAATCTAGTCATTCTGGCGGAGACAACTGCACTCTGGTAGTTAGCTAGCTACTTGCAACTAAAGTAACATTTAGTCAAATTTGTCAAATATAGACTAAAACTAAAATTTCAAATAAATGTCACTAACTTGACACAAAACGAAAGTTTTAAAACCAAGAAAGAAATACACAATCTACCTCCTCCATCTCCTGTAGTTTGAAGAAACTAATTTTAATGGAATAATATCCTAAAAATGCTCAACTGTTCACCATCTCAATCTATCCAACAATGTCAGCAACTCACCATGCTTCAAAATCACACAGGTACTAGGATCATTCTCTGATCCTTTTTTTATTTAACCAGGCAGGTCAGTTAAGAACAAATTCTTATTTTCAATGACGGCTTGGGAACAGTGGGTTAACTGCCTTTTCACGGGCAGAACAACAGATTAGTACCTAGTCAGCTCAGGGGTTTGAACTCTCAACCTTACAACTACTAGTCCAACGCTCTAACCACTAGGCTACCCTGCCTGATTGGATGGAAAACATGTTTATACTTTCCAAAGCTTTGACTGGTTGAAGGACGACCACCAAGTTGTCTTAATTATGTCTGTAGGTCTATGAAAGGGAATGAGGAGCACAAGCCTTTTAGGTTATGTAGCAAGAGAAGGACGGAAAATGACTGTCCTCTGGCTACACCATGGTGCTACCCTAGAGGGTGCTGTTGATACTACTGTATACCTTCATAGCAAATCTGTGTGTTTTAATCAGGTATTTGGTGATGTGAATATATTTGGAATAGGTTTATCTTAACTCTTTAAAAAAAATGAAATTCACTGAGTAGGATGGTCCTCCCCTTCCTCCTCTGAGGAGCCTCCACTGGCAGACACACAGTGTTCTCCCCTCCAGCCCCCAGCTCTCTCTCAAATCAAATCTAATTGTATTGGTCACATACACATATTTAGCAGTGTAGCGAAATGCTTGTGTTCCTAGCTCCAACAGTGCAGTAGTATCTAACAATTCACAACAATACACACAACTCTAAAAGTAAAAGAACGGAATTAACAAATATAGAAATATTAGGACGGGTAATGTCAGAATGCCATTGACTAAAACACAGTAGAATAGAATACAGTATATACATATGAAATGAGTAAAGCAGTATGTAAACATTATTAAAGTGACTAGTGTTCCATGTCAATGTATATGGGGCAGCAGCCTCTGAGGTGTAGGTTTGAGTAACCGGATGGTAGCCGGCTAGTGATGGCTATTTAACAGTCCGATGGCCTTGAGATAGCTGTTTTTCAGTCTCTTGGTGCACCTGTACTGACCTCGCCTTCTGGATGATAGCGGGGTGAACAGGCCGTGGTTCAGGTGGTTGATGTCCTTTGATCTTTTTGGCCTTCCTGTGACATTGGGTGCTGTACGTGTCCTGGAGGGCAGGCAGTGTGCCCCCGGTGATGCGTTGGGCTGACCGCACCACCCTTTGGAGAGCCCTGCGGTTGCGGACGGTGCAGTTGCCATACCAGGCGATGATACTGCTCTCAGTTGTGTATCTGTAAAGGTTTGTGAGGGTCTTAGGGGCCAAGACAGATTTCTTCAGCCTCCTGAGGTTGAAGAGGCACTATTGCACCTTCTTCACCACACTGTCTGTTTGAGTGGAACATTTCTAGTCAGAGGTTGCTGTGGGCAGCCATCCCTCACCCTTTATTAATGGTGTCAGTACACACACACACACACACACACACACACACACACACACACACACACACACACACACACACACACACACACACACACACACACACACACACACACACACACACACACACACACACACACACACACACACACACCCTGTGGACACCCTGACACATTTCACATTCTAATCAACCTCAGCTAGGTTGGAGGCTGGCCCATGCTAAACCACTCCCCAAACCTCCCAGCTGCCCCCCCATTTGGACATTAGCCCCCATCAAACGTCACACAAACACACACACACACAGCTTAGTGCACCTCTGTGGAGCTAAAATGGTAATGTGTTCAATTGTGGCTGGCACAGACAGATAGACAGAGTCCTTGGGCTATTGTACGCTGAGCGGAGCCGGGCTAGCTCTATTTACTGAGAGAGAGGTTCCTATGGGTCTCACAGTGGGCTGATAGGGCGCAGAGGGATGGAAAGACGAATATAGAGGGATGGAGGAATAAAGAGATGGGGGAAGCAGGTCAGACACAGATAGACAGTGTTACGAGTGCAGTATGGTCTAACAGTGGGCTGATAGGACACAGAGGGATGGAGGGAGGAGGGGATGAGAAAGCAGGTCCAGACGTGGACGGACTGTGTTACGAGAAAATGCCCCCCTCCCCTTCCTTGTTCATTTAGGTGTGGACTATCTCATCCTGACTCACTAGCCCCTGCATCACTCTTCTCTCACCTTGCCCCCTGGGCAGTAGTTAGCACCGTGCGGAGTGGCCCAAATTGATTGTTTATAGAGTTGCTGTGGGGACTGAATAGGTTAGTTTAGAATAACATTTCCTTGTCTAAGGTGCTGGGGGTTATTTTGGGGTTGAAGGGTGTGTGTGTGTGTGTGTGTGTGTGTGCATGCGTGCAGGACAAGGTGGACATAGAATCCTGACATGTTGTTACTGTATGAAGATGGACAGATTTACCATTGTCCTCTCTCCATTCTATAGGACATGGAGGTGAGGAACACTCGTTTTTCCCACATTGGCATGTTTGTGGGGCAAGAGTGTATATGTACGTGTGTATTTGTGTGTGTCCCAAGTTTCCCAGCCTCTCCTCGGACAAAGTGACCTTGGATTTATCACTTTTGGGCGGTCCGCTGGAGGAATATTTACGGCTCACACAGCTTTTATCGCTGTCGCCTAATTGCGCAGGTCGGCTATAAAGTCACTCGTCTGCTACAGCAGTCACTGGTCCCGAGGGGGAAATGACAAAGGAACGGGTTGAGGAAAAGATAAGAAAAAGCGAGTAACGAGGGGTGGAGGAGGGTGTCATGTAACTATGCCAGTAAACAATAAACAAGGTGTGACAGCAAATCTGAAGAAGACCAGGCAGGAGAGGAAAATGCAAACGGAATTGCCTTTATTAGATGCATTGTTCACAAGATTTATCACTTTATTTATTAGACGGCAAAACACGAATATTTAAGATGACAATTTTTTTTTTTTTTACGGACAAAGAAACTTGTCATAAACACACAGCTGCCGTTATTGTTATTTACCAGATGCTCTGGCATGGTCTGATGGTGCGTCGTGGCTAAAAACCTGAGTGGGCTAAAAATAGCTCCGTCATCATTTCCTGGATCTGTCACTGGGCTCGGGAACGCAGTGCGTCAAATGAGCATGGGGGATAGCGAAGCATCGCTGAACACAGCACTTAATGACTAAGCAAACAGCTTCAGCCTGGGCTCTGCTATACTAGTGGCTCCTATCTGATTCTCTGTAAAAAAAAGACTGAGGAACAGTTTGTAGTCACTATTGAGTCATGGCAATGTTTGGTGGAATGCTTTGCCAATAACCTAACGAAGGGTTATACCTCGTCAGTTGCACAATCAAAATGTCTCTTTCGCATTTAACCCAACCCCTCCGAATCAGAGAGTTGCTGCGGACAGCCTAAACGTCAATCTGTGTCTGAAGTGGTGTACAGCATTTACTGTGAAGCAGCCTCCACAGTCATCAGGGCTTTCATATTTATTGCACTTGGCGGAGCAGAGCTATTGTGAAGGAAGTTGTCAAGTTTGTGTTTATTACAGGACGTACCGCTGCCACCTATTGCCAACCAATCATGCCAATGCAGAGATATCATGTCAATGCTTCTGCATGCCTCCACAATTGTTTCACACACACCTCTGACCTTTTGGTTACTGGACCAACGCTCTTAACCGCTAGGCTACTTGCCGCTGAGTTGGATTCTCTGTGAAAAGATAGTGATAGTCACTATTGAGTAATATAGGAACAGCTGTCAATATAACATACTCTGTAAAGTATAACATTAAATAATAGCCTTGCACAATAACTTTACTAAAGTAATTGGAAATTACAAATAACATGACATCTTTGTCTGTGGTCTCTTACTTTAGCCAATCAGCAGGCAGTACATGGCAAACGGTGGCTGACCTGGTCAAGTTGGAGAAACACACGGTCAGTGGTCTCTTCCCCAACACCATCTACCTATTCATCGTCCGAGCGGTCAACGCTTATGGCCTGAGTGACCCCAGCCCCATCTCTGAGCCCGTCCGCACACAAGGTCAGTACCTAGGAGGGACACAACATAATACATTTAAAAAATAAGTACAGAGTGGTAGTTAGTGTAAAACAAGTGTGGGAATTCAAAACATAATAGTTCTCTCATTTTGAAAACTTGCTTCATGAAAGCATGAAGGTCTGAAGGCTTCATGCTTCATATAAAACAATTTAGGGTATGTCAATCAAGTGTGTACGTGAGTTAAGCATCCGCTATCGTTTTACTGAGTATTTTGTGTCTTGAAGTTTGTTCATGATGTATTTGCAGATGTAAGTCCCACCGGCCAGGGAGTGGACCACAGGCAGGTCCAGAAAGAGCTGGGAGAGGTGGCCGTTCAGCTTCAGGAGCCCGTCACACTCACTGCCTCCAGTGTTCAAGTATCATGGATGGTGAGTACCCTGACCTGAGTGTTTATATCATCTTTCACAGGATAAAGGCTATTGGTTGGACTCACACTCTATGAATGTTTTATTGGATGTTTTACTGTATACCCATATACAAGGGTAGTAGAACTATATCTCCTATCTATTTGTATCTCTCCCTTTTCTCTAATTGTCCAAATGTCGTTTTTCCTCCAATCCCCAGGTGGACCGTCAGTCCCAGTACATCCAGGGCTACCGGATTCTCTACCGGCCCAGGGGTGGCACCTGGCAGCTGCAGGATGTCAAGGCCCCGTCGGAGCGCCTGGCCGTGGTCGCTGATCTGCTCAAAGGCACTGAGTACGAGATCAAGATCCGGCCCTATTTCGACGAGTTCCAGGGCATGGACAGCCGGCTGCTTCTTGTCAGAACACCAGAGGAAGGTAAGACTGGCTAGAAGCTACTGATACTGACCACTTCAGATGAGACTGACACAAGCCTTGCTGAGACAGATGCTGTCCTAATATGGACGGCATATACAGTGGGGAGAACAAGTATTTGATACACTGCCGATTTTGCAGGTTTTTCTACATACAAAGCATGTAGAGGTCTGTAATTTTTATCATAGTTACACTTCAACTGAAAATCACATTGTATGATTGTTAAGTAATTAATTTGCATGTTATTGCATGACATAAGTATTTGATACATCAGAAAAGCAGAACTTAATATTTGGTACAGAAACCTTTGTTTGCAATTACAGAGATCATACGTTTGCTGTAGTTCTTGACCAGGTTTGCACACACTGCAGCAGGGATTTTGGCCCACTTCTCCATACAGACCTTCTCCAGATCCTTCAGGTTTCGGGGCTGTCGCTGGGCAATACGGACTTTCAGCACCCTCCAAAGATTTTCTATTGGGTTCAGGTCTGGAGACTGGCTAGACCACTCCAGGACCTTGAGATGCTTCTTATGGAGCCACTCCTTAATTGCCCTGGCTGTGTGTTTCGGGCCGTTGTCATGCTGAAAGACCCAGCCACGACCCATCTTCAATGCTCTTACTGAGGGAAGGAGGTTGTTGGCCAAGATCTCGCGATACATGGCCCCATCCATCCTCCCCTCAATACGGTGCAGTCATCCTGTCCCCTTTGCAGAAAAGCATCCCAAAAGAATGATGTTTCCACCTCCATGCTTTACGGTTGGGATGGTGTTCTTGGGGTTGTACTCATCCGTCTTCTTCCTCCAAACACAGCGAGTGGAGTTTAGACCAAAAAGCTCTATTTTTGTCTCATCAGACCACATGACTTTCTCCCATTTCTCCTCTGGATCATACAGATGGTCATTGGCAAACTTCCGACGGGCCTGGACATGCGCTGGCTTGAGCATTGGGACCTTGTGTGCACTGCAGGATTTTAATCCATGACGGTGTAGTGTGTTACTAATGGTTTTCTTTGAGACTGTGGTCCCAGCTCTCTTCAGGTCATTGACCAGGTCCTGCCGTGTAGTTCTGGGCTGATCCCTCACCTTCTTCATGATCATTGATGCCCCACGAGGTGAGATCTTGCATGGAGCCCCAGACCGAGGGTGATTAACCGTCATCTTGAACTTCTTCCATTTTCTAATAATTGCGCCAACAGTTGTTGCCTTCTCACCAAGCTGCTTGCCTATTGTCCTGTAGCCCATCCCAGCCTTGTGCAGGTCTACAATTTATCCCTGATATCCTTACACAGCTCTCTGGTCTTGGCCATTATGGAGAGGTTGGAGTCTGTTTGATTGAGTTTGTGGACAGGTGTCCTTTATATGGGTAACGAGTTTAAACAGGTGCAGTAAATACAGGTAATGAGTGGAGAACTGGAGGGCTTCTTAAAGAAAAACGAACAGGTCTGTGAGAGCCGGAGTTCTTACTGTTTGGTAGGTGATCAAATACTTATGTCATGCAATAAAATGCAAATGAATTACTTAAAAATCATACAATGTGATTTTCTGGATTTTTGTTTTAGATACCGTCTCTCACAGTTGAAGTGTACCAATGATAAAAAGTACAGACCTCTACATGCTTTGTAAGTAGGAAAACCTGCAAAATCGGCAGTGTATCAAATACTTGTTCTCCCCACTGTACTTAAGATAGCCTATGTCCATAATGGAGGGAATGGTGAGTAACAAGGTTTTAAAATAGTTTTTTTACGATGGGACTTCCAGGTGTAAAAAAAGGTTTTGAAAGTGGTGATTTGATTGGTCATACACAGTCGTTGCTTTTAAAGAGAATATGCCCTCAGTCAATTTACCCAGCAAAGTAAGGGTGAAATAAAAAGTGGTGAATTTAACCTTTTAGTATTTATCTTGGAGGGCACAAAGCAGAAACAGTTTGAGGTCTGACTTTTTTAAAATAGCTAGCTGTTAAGGAGCCTCTAGCAGTCACATCTCTGTGAAGTCAAAAGCAATTCAGTCTCAATTGGATTGCAATTCCCAACACCTGTGTGACCTTCACATCCGGTTATGAATGCAAATAACTGTTTAGTCCAATAACCACTTCATGGCATTTGATGGCATTTGATGGAGTCTGCCATTTTCATCAAAATCTAATCATATTTTTGCTATCTTACCAAATGTCCCTATTTAATTTTTTCTATGTCAACATGGAGTTGGGTTTTTTCACAACTTGATCTTCCCTCTTTCCCTGCAGTCCCGAGTGCCCCTCCCAAAGCAGTCACCGTGGTTACAGTGAAGCTGAGCAACAGCTCCAGCATTAGTGTCTCCTGGGAGCCTCCCCCCGCCGAGATGCAGAATGGAATCATCCAGGAGTACAAGGTAGGATGACTGAACCAGAAACGACATATCATGATTGGATCAATCCAATGACAACCATCCATATGGGTGGTATTTACTTAGAAATAACATGGTAAAATAAAAAATATAATAATGATAGTTACATAATTACAATGATTTCTTTTGGATTCATTAAAACAAGTCATTGGAAATAAGGAGTAGCTATGAATTGTTTTACATTTTTTAAAGCAGGTACCAGAACGCACACATAGTTACCAAATATGTTTTTATTTACTAAATAACTAAATACCATGTAAACACCAGCTCAAACAGGACTGGAAAATAAATCGTGTCCATATTAGGACTGCCTCAAAGTCCCAACAGGCAGTGCTAAAATGGACACTGTAAATTTGACATCTTCCATCTCTTACACCAACTCACAATCCTCCAACCAACAATAACAGGTGTGGTGTGTAGGCAACGACACCCAGACCCGCTACCACATCAACACCACCGTAGATGGCACCTTCCTCTCCACTGTGCTCAAGGGGCTGCTGCCAGGCATTCTGTACCAGGTGGAGGTGGCAGCAGTGACCAGCGCCGGAGTGGGCACCCACAGCCAGCCTGTGTCCATCCTCATCAGTGAGTCCCCGCAGAACCACAAGCTAGCAGAATTAGTCATTTCAGTTCCGGCATATCAAGGATATAGTATAAGATTGAGCGGAACTGTAATAAGGGAAGCAAAAATGACTGAAATTATTGTTAAGTGTAACAGCAGCGTCATATTCACGTGTTAAGCATGCTTAGAGTCTGTGTACAACTTAGAATCAAATGTTGAGGCCAACAAGCATGATTCTAACTTTACATACAGTTCTGAGGTATGGAAGATTAAATGTTTTGCCATTCGTCATTTGGTTTATAACATATACCATTTTGTCATACACAGTACTCAAACCATGCAGTATTACTTGGAAAATGATGGTTATAATACAGTACTTACATGGCAAAAGTTGTCTGAAAATCGAAATATCTGAGAATCGAAATATCAATCAATCTCCTTACTTACTTGCCGCTCTCCCTCAGAGCTGCCAGCGGAGGCACCTTCAGTGCCCAGCGAGGACAGTGATGAAGGCAGCGTGAGCCTGGCCGAGCAGATCACTGATGTGGTGAAGCAGCCGGCGTTCATCGCTGGGATCGGCGGGGCCTGCTGGGTCATCCTCATGGGTTTCAGTGTGTGGATCTACTGCCGCCGCAAGAAGAGAAAGGAGCTGAGTCACTATACCGCATCGTTCAACTACACGCCTGCAGGTACTTAACACACTTTATTTTATGCACTCTTTATACAACACTTATCGTTACTTAACAGAGTCAGATGAACTTTTGGATACCAATTCTATGTCTCTGTGTCCAGTATGAAGGAAGGTCGAGGTTGTTTCCCGAACTAATGCCTGAACTTCTGTGGGTATCAGTGCAATGGAGCAGAATGTTCTCTTTTAAATTACACACAGTGAACGAGAATCACCTGCCTCCAACCAAATTCATTAGAATTCTTCTGAATTCTGAATAATTTAAGTCCAGGACATTTTTTATTTAATTTTACTTTGAAGTGAAGTTTCTTGGCCCTGTGCCATTATAAATCAATACACGTGTGAACACCAAAAGCTTTGTTAATAAATAAATAGTAACGTGCAAGGGTGCCAATATATTCGAGTGCAACTGTACCATATGACATTATGGCCACCACTCGTGCTTTACTGTATTTGACCTTTCCATTCACACCTGAATGCATATTTCCTTTTTTTTCTGCAGTTGGCTTTCCACATGGAGAGGCATCTGGACTCAATGGAAGGTAAGGATCCCTGTTTATGTTATTTCAAGGAGACTTTCCCATTCTTATTACTCGTCTTCTTTTAGTAAAGTGATGAGAACCAAGTTGTGGATTGGCATCAGGTATGATCATAGTGGTGTGTTTTTATTATGTTTAGGCCTGGCATGCTGGGTGGCAACATGGGCAACTACCCGTGGCTGGCAGACTCATGGCCCACCACCAACCTGGTCCATAGTGGCAAAGAGGCCGTCAACTGCTGCACCGCCAAACATGACACTGCAGAGAGATACTACAATGGTATGAGACACAGCATGATCCTGCTCACAGCAGTCAGTTTGTTTTGTACACATCCAGGGATTATCTCTACGATGCCTTTTGTGTAGTCTCAGGGAGAATTTCAATTGCATACTCCTCGCGTCCTCTCTTCTCTCTCCTTGCCTCCTTGTGAAAACCCATTGGAGAAGAAGGTCAGAGGGGAGGGACCTCTGGCTTTCTCGTCCAATAGGTTTGAGAAAACAATGTGGGAGGAGAGAGGACATGAGGAGTATGCAATTGAGATTTTCCTTCAGTCTTTGAAGAAGTCTCAAAGTATAGTTTCCATCATCTCATGTGATATCAACTTGTACGGCAGACTTGGGGCTGAATTCAAGCACTTCTGGAAAATCCAACAAGTTGAATTATTGTTAAATAAAATATATTTTGCCTTACCAAATAGTGTAACCTGCATATGTCATGGTAACTGTAGCTCACATAACAACTTTGACACTAACTCTGCAGTTAAATATCTAGAAATACCATAAATCAAATGACAAAATAGAATCTGACCTCGCACCTCTGACCCGCCCTCGGCACCAGAAGCGGGCATATCCAACTACCTGAACCAGACAGAGAAATACAGCACGGGCGATTCCACCGAAGGCCCTATCTACAGCACCATCGACCCCACCGCCGAGGACCTCCGCAGCTTTAACAGCCCCTACTCCTCCACCACGCCCTACGCCAGCACTCCAATCATGCCCTTCACCAACCAGGCACTCCAGGGGTCTCACAGCCCCACAGAGCAAGATGGCGGCCACTGGATCACCCAGCCCGCCGGACCTTCCTCCCAGTATGCCCAACCCGACCGCTGCAGGATGGACAGTGGTAAGACTACGTTTAAGATTGTGTTTCCCATGGTATGATTCAAGTTGGGGCACCACGAAACCCAAGCAACATTTACAAAAAAAGACCAAGTTAAATATAATAACTGGAGTCACTTTGACATTTTCGGAGCCATAGAACAGCATTAAGGTACCTACTAACTAGCAACGAGAGACGTAGCGGTAGCTAACCTACTGTAAATTGCTGTAACACTGATTCATCTGGAGGCGGAAGAAACGCATACCTGGTTAGCGGAGTAGAACACTTGAAAAAGAAAAGGAGAGCCGCACACTATAGGAGCTCAGATACAATAATTTAAAAACAACGTTTTCGACAGCCAAGCTGTCTTCAAATCAAATTGTGTTTATCACATGCGCCGAATACAATAGGTGTAGACCTTACAGTGAAATGCTTACTTACAAGCCCTTAACCAACAAGGCGAGGGTATAATGACAAACACTACGGGTCACTAGTTTATATAGAGTTTGAAAGGACACACACAGGTGTCTGTAATCATGGCCGGCTGTGGCGTTATTTCTTTGGTTGATTTACAAATGTTGTACAATGGATATCAAAAACAATAATCACAAGAATGGCTTCATATCAGACTTTACATTGAGACCAAAGGGAGCAAGGGTCTTTAAATTAAAGATTCAGACGACCACTCGTTTTCACAATATATTTTAAAGGTCAACCCCCTCTTCTAAGGAGGGTGACGTGTTCGATGCCGATATAGCGAAGGGATGAAATAGTGGTTTGCTTCCAAAAAGTGGGCTACAACTGGGTACCTTTTGTACCTTGTCAGGTCGGGGATTTGAACTTGCAACCTTTCGGTTACTAGTCCAATGCTCTAACCACTAGGCTACGCTGCCACCCCATGTAATGTTACTATGCCTATGTAGCCAAATTGTCTCTATGATTGCATGGAATAATGATTTTTTTACATGTTCTAATTATATCTGTAAATCAACCAATGAAATAAAGCCACAGCTGGCCATGATTACAGACACCTGTGTGTGTCCTTTCAAACTCTATGTAAATTAGTGACCCGCTGTGTTTGTCATTACACCCTGATGAAGACAGCTTGGCTGTCGAAACGTTGGTTATTACATTTTTGCATCTGAACTCTTTGAGTCTGTGGCTCTTCTTTTCTTTTTCAAGAACACTGATTCATGCCTCCAAAAATTACAAGGGAACCTTTAGTTATGTTTGTGACATACATGTATACCCTTTTCAAGTGTATTAACATGTATTTAGAGACCGTAGGACCAAGTAAAACATCTCTTTGTGTGTCTATGTGCAGGTAAACCCAAGCAGAAGTCCATGGGCAAGGCGGTGAAAACCCCCTCTATGAACTGGACTGAAGCACTGCCAGCGCCCCCCTCCTTTGGGGAGCTGGAGCAGTGTGTGGTGGAGGATTTGTCCATAGATGACCATGAGGACATGGAGCTAGGGTAAGCACACACACACACACACACACACACACACACACACACACACACACACACACACACACACACACACACACACACATACATATACATGACCATGTACACATGCACACACACACACTTATGCTGCTACCTGGCACAACACACACCGATGAGTACACCATCTTCTTGCTAACTTGAAGGAAATATTAATTGATTACGGTATGGTAGATCTCTTATATAACCTCTGAACACTCTTTGTAGGACCTGATGCGTCTCTGCTTGGCACTCAGGATTAAGGAGATAGATTAGGGGTAAGGCCCTGCAATAGACTAGTTTCCTGTCCAGAGGGTCTACTTGTAGATCAAGCAGCCTCATGCTACAGAAGCTGGAGCTCGTGCTCCTATGAGCCATTCAGGCTCGTGCAAGGCTACTTACTATACTGTCCTATAGACATATGGGCCTCTGACTTCCTCTTTTTCTCCTGGCCCTTGTTTCTGCACTCTCAGTCCCCACTAACACATAGTTCTAGGCCAGGGTTTTGTGTGGAGATTATTTATGTTAGCCTTACGTTGCCTCTCTGCCTGACAGGACAGACTCACCTTTGGTCTCTCTCTCTCTCTGTTGACCCCCTGCTAGCTCTGGACCTCAATGCACCTTTTCTTCCAGCTCCCTGCTCAACCACATTTCCGTCACACTGCAAAATGAATACACACCCACACTTTATAAACCACAATATTGTCGGTATTCATGGAGGTTTGGCAAGGGAACCATTCAGTTATCGCTCCTGCCAATCATTCCCCCAAATAGGCTAGGCTAGCAACTCAACTGAAGCAGGCATGAGGCTTACAAACTTCTATCTCTAACCATTTCTGAAAGCTACTGTGGATTATATTGGCTCTAGCCAAGACGCTAGCAAGCAGTTAGCAATTTAGCCACTATTCCCAAGTCTCAACCCTATCTCATTCATTGACCCTGTTAGCTAATAACATTAGCCTACTTTAGCCCGTTCCCCTTCTCATGTTCTACTCTCCGGGTCACCAGAACAAAATAATAATTCAGCAGTTTTCTCATGCACCACTCCACCTAGCCCCCTGCAGCTGTTAGAAGAGATTGGTGATGAACCTCAGTTAATGTCGTTAACCTTTGAGTTAGCCCCTGTGGCTAGCTGAGAGGAACGTTGGCCTTATAACAGCTAGCTAACTCCCTGGCCTTGCCCATTTCCTCCATGGTGTACACATACACACGTACACACACACACACACACACACACACACACACGACACGTACACATACACACACGACACGTACACATACACATACACACACACACACACACGCACACACCTATGACACATACACACACACATAGCACACCCACACAGGTGCAGGCACAGAGCCCTCTCTCCACACATACCTCTCTACCAAACACAAATGTATGAAAACACCCTTTAAGTGATTCCATGCACACCCTGCTCTTGCCAGACATGGCGCTCAGCAGACCCATAGGGAGGCTGTCTAACGGTGCTGTAGAGCAGTGGAAATCAATACGCTACAGACCAATGTTGTAAGCGTTATGAACTAAAGAGGGAGGGCCGCCATTGTGAATGTGTTATGATCGAGCTACCTACTGCTCCATAGCACCAACTGCACAAGCGGTGACTGTTTTATAATGCTCCAGGTAGAAGTTGCCCTTAGGCACAGATCTAGGAACAGTTTATCCTCCCCAATCCATTAAAAGGGATAATGCAAAACGGGCAATAGATCAGTGTTCCTAGGGGCCACGGCATCCTACTCTGTTTAAAGTGAACTCATGGAAAAAGTGACCCTCTCCTCCTTCCCAGGTCTGATGAGGAAGAGTGGTGCCCGCCCCTTCCAGACAGGACCTATCTGACCGAGGGTTGTGAGGATGGTCCCGCCCCTCCCCTCAGGGGTGGTGTCTCGTCCCCCACCACTTCCTACAGTCACCAGTCCACTGCTACTCTCACGCCATCGCCCCGAGAGGAGAGCCACCATCCACCCCACGACACAGCACACCTTCACCACCATGACGGGCAGCAGCTAGCACGGTATGACATGACAAATTCTAAAAGTCACATCATGTATGTACAGGTAGACACTGTAGCCATACTAATCGTGATAGCATTGAAGACTCTCTTTTTCAGATGAATGAGATGGTAATAACACAGATTAATAAAGCAATGAATGATTTGGTATGGTAATTGCCCAATGTCATTAACAACAGATAGCACAATACTTGCACAGTACTTGATATTTGCAGTAGAATCTCTCCCTCAAATGAACAAAACAATAGTTCAAACGTGTAACATAATAAAGGTATGGAATTGCTATTGCTAAGCACCCTCTCTTTTTTTGCCATTATGCAGTAGGTTACCTTGTGGTCCCGTCCCAGTGCCCCGGGCGCCCAGCCCTCCCCTCACCCAGTCCAACCCTAACCTCTCAGCCCAGCAGCACAGTGAGGACACCGAGGGGGGCACACCGCTCCGCAATGGCTCGAATCATCGCCGTGACTTCACTGAGGGGGAAACGCTGAGTGCCGACAATATCAGCTCCACCACACCTGGTCAGTGATGCTTACCGCTCTGCACAAACTCACACGAGTGAATGCACCACACACAGATGTGCTTTTACACATGGTAATCCTAATTGAATCACCTGTTGTTGCAGAAATGTTCCTTCACAGCAGGAAATGCAAACTTGTAGTGCAAACTTGTAGTGTATTCAAGGTTTAAAAAGGCTTCTAAACTGAGTAATTTCCACTTTAAAATATCATACTTGATTTGTCACAAAGAAAAATGTATCGACCCGTACAAAAAAATGCTATAATCCAGATAATAATTCACATTTCCTGTTGCTGCAGGATTATTTTCCTGGGTGAGATACTGGGTCAAATTAAGATACACTATCTGTACTTACATGCACGCACACACACATGCACGCGCGCACACACATCATTAACATAACATTATTTACATTTATGTTCAGTATGTAATTCTTAATACCTAAACAAAGAGCTGGAATTACATAAGACATTGCAATGTTGTTATTTGCAATGTTGTCCATGTACAGTGCTTCAAAGGACCCATAACCCCATGACCTATTAGTCATTTTTGATTTCTCTCTGGCTGACCTACAGTAAGAGCTCTGCCATCCCCAGCAGACATCACACAGGCTCCCCCTGGCCAGAAGCGAGTGAAAAAGAAGACCTCCAAGGGCGGCGCTTACAGAAGAGAGGTGCTGAACCAAGGAGGTTAGTGTTTCAAGTGTAATTAAATAAATGGCTCAGTAGAATAGAAGTATAACACAGGAAGACACCATTTATAGTCCAATATTTACACATGTATTGGGGAAGGGGTGATTGGCAGTCAAGTGTTTAAAATGTGGAGTTATTACCAATCAAAATAAGAGTGTGGTAGCAGCAGTTGTGAGGTGTGTGTAGCATGAATGTACACTACCGGTCAAAGGTTGTGACGCCTACTCATTCAAGGGTTTTTCTTTATTTTTTACTATTGTCTACTTTGTAGAATAATAGTGAAAACGTCAAAACTATGAAAAAACACATAGGGGATCATGTAGTAACCAAAAAAGTGTTCAACAAATCAAAATATATTTTAGATTTTAGATTCTTCAAATTATCCACCCTTTGTCTTGATAACAGCTTTGCACACTCTTCGCATTCTCTCAACCAGAAATATGAGGTAGTCACCTGGAATGCATTTAAATTAACAACTGTTCCTTGTTAAAAGTCCATTTCTTTCATTCTTAATGCGTTTGAGCCATGTGTTGTGACAAGGTAGGGGTGGTATACAACAGATATTTGGTAAAGACCAAGTCCATATTATGGCAAGAACAATACAAATAAGCAAAGAGAAACGACAGTCCATCATTACTTTTAAGACATGAAGGTCAGTCAATGCGGAAAATTTCAAACACTTTGAACTTTTCAAGTGCAGTCGCAAAAACCGTCAAGTGCAATGATGAAACTGGCTCTCATGAAGACCGCTGCAGAGGATAAGTTCATTAGAGTTATCTGCACTTCAGATTGCAGCCACATAACAGACACATGTCAGCAACAACTGTTCAGAGGAGACTGCGTGAATCAGGCCTTTATGGTTGAATTGCTGCAAAGAAACCACTACTAAACCACTACTAAGGACACCAATAAGAAGAGACTTGTTTAGGCCAAGAAACATGAGCAATGGACATTAGACCGGTGGAAATCTGAACTTTGGTCTGATGAGTCCAAATTTGAGATTTTTGGTTCCAACCGCTGGGTTTTTGTGAGACACAGAATAGATGAACGGATTATCTCTGCATGTATAGTTCCCACCGTGAAGCATGGAGGAGGTGTGGGGGTGCTTTGCTGGTGACACTGTCTGTGATTTATTTAGAATTCAAGGCACACTTAACCAGCTTGGCTAACACCGCATTCTGCAGCGATACACCATCCCATCTGGTTTGCGCTTAGTGGGACCATCATTTGTTTTTCAACAGGACAATGGCCCAAAACACACCTCCAGGCTGTGTAAGAGCTATTTGACCAAGTAGGAGAATTATGGAGTGCTGCATCAGATGACCTGGCCTCCACAATGACCCGACCTCAACCCAATTAAGATGGTTTGTGAAAAGTTGGACCGCAGAGTAAAGGAAAAGGAGCCAACAAGTGCTCAGTATATGTGGGAACTCCTTCAAGACTGTTAGAAAAGCATTCCTCATGAAGCTGGTTGAGAGAATGCCAAGAGTGTGCAAAGCTGTCATCAAGGCAAAAGGTGGCTACTTTGAAGAATCTAAAATCTAAAATATATTTTGATTTGTTTAACATTTTTTTGGTTGCTACATGATTCCATATGTGTTATTTCATGGTTTTATGTCTTCATTATTTTCCTACAATGTAGAAAATAGTAAAAATAAAGAAAAATCCTTGAATGAGTAGGTGTGTCCAAATGTTTGACTGGTACTTTATGTGTGTGTGTGGGGGGGTGGGGGTGGGTGTGTGTGTGAGTGAGTGCATGTTTGCTAAGGTGCAGTGGTCAGTCCAGTTTAGTGTTCAGCAATCTGATGGTATGTAGATAGAAGTGGTCTGGTATCAGACCTCATGCTCCGATACCGTCTGCCCCACGGTAAGGGAGTGAACATCTCGTGGTTGGGGTGTGTGTGCATATGTGTTTGGACGAATGAACAAACAAATCAATGAATGTGTGTTGGGCATGAGCATGTCTCTGTGTATGTAAAGCCTACATTATGTATGTTTGCCTATATGCTTATATGAACTGTTCTTCCATTGCAGTGTAACCCTAACCCTGTCTTCTCCTCCAGACCTCCCCCCTCCACCAGAGCCACCTCCTGAGAACGGAGCAGTTCGGGGCCCAGCAGGGACTGTAGAATGTGGCAACACGTCCTTGGAAAGAGAGGGGGGGCCCGGGACCTTGTCCTCCATGGAGAGGAAAGAAGGAGAGCGGAGCACTCCCAACAGGAAGGGATCGGGACAGCGACGCCTAGACGGTCAGTGGTGCAGATACTGAAATGTGGTGTTCACACACATGCTCAGTCTCATATTCACAACACACACACAAGCACAGCCAGAGCCTTTGCAGTAGACTATTAGTACTCGCACCCAAACACAGTCACTCATTCACCTGGAAAATACTCATTCACACAAATAATAATAATACATAAATCAATCATGCTCATGAACACGTTCTCTCACACACACTAACATATGAATACATTTCAATTCACAAATCCATCCATTCAAAACTCACGACTTAGTACTCCCTCCATCCTACAAGATCCTCTTATCAGTAGAATATAGCCATTTCTCTTTCTCTCCATTTCTAACATGTACATCTCTGATCCCTGACCCCCTAACTCTCCCCTCTCACCCAATCCCATCTCCTCCACAGATGAGGACCTGATCTCATATGGCAAACCCAGCTACCTGGCGGGGCGGGGGGGTCATATGTCCAGCAACTGCTCCACCACAGGAAGCTCCTCATCGCGGGGCTCCACAGGGTCACGAGGGGGTCACTGCCCGGGCCGGAAATGCAACGAGGAGCGGAGGTGATACAAGGTTTCTGGTTCTTGGCAGCCACAATATCTGCTGGTTTTCTCTTCTCTCTGGCATTTAGTTGAGCTATTCATAATCAGGGGTGCAAGAAGAGACACGACGGTTGTGGTAATAGTGGTAATAGATGGGGACCGTGGTGGGTTCTAGTTCTTGGGAGCTACAATGTCTACTGGTGTTCAGGGGTTATTTGGGGGCTGAGAAGAGATATACTACAGATGAGGTGACCTAGGGTAATGTCATGTTTTGTGTTTTAGCTAAGACCGGGATAGGCAACTCTTTAAAAAAAAATATATTGTAAATAGATTGTGGTTTCTGTCAATGTAATTGCCCGCATCATTTCCAATCCCCCATATATATATTTTTTTAAATATATTTTCCTTTATTATTGTCCCCTAACCCTATCATCCCTCAACTAATTGGAGTAAATGAATGGACAACAACACTTAGGCTTCTACTTCCAGCTTATACATACTATAGGCAACTCTTTGCCCACTGGTCTCTTTTTAAAAGTTAACGAGTGTCAGCTCAAGATCTTTCCCTGCAGCCACTGTATCTCACAAGGCCAAAAATGTTGCAGCCTTCGTAGACCATGTACTATGAAAATATATACATCAATTCATTCAAGTGTGCCCCTTTACCATGCGCTGGTCTTTGTCAATAAAACAAAGTACAGATCAGCATCCAGCAAATGAATTCCGTTTCTGTACACAGTTCAGAGCATATAACAGTATATAATAGCATATAATAGCATATAACAGTTCAATTGTTTATGGTTCAGTGCTCGTTTCATACGTGTGTAAATAATCATTCACTAGCATGGAAATGCTGACATGAGGGATAACTGAGCAAAACGACAAGCCCTGTCATGCTTATAGATATCTACTATTGCTGACAAATACTATATTTCGCTCTATAAAACACACACTCACAAATGATTTCTCTCGCCATAAAAAAACATGCATGCACGCACGCACACACACAGAACACAAAATCCCCTGCACAGTGTGGGATAATGTCAAACTCAGCCCCCCCTCCCCTCCCCACCCCACTCTCCCTCTGTAGTGCACTGAGGGTACAACTTCTTTGTGGGATCACTGCTTTAAGTGCACTCTGCGCAGGCTCCCTAGTGAAGGGGTAGAAGGCCTTTTAAGTGGGTACAAGCTGTGTAGTATGTCCCCCGGGCTAAAAAAGACTAGAAAAGAAACAACCACAACAACATTTTGACATCTTTTCAAAAATGACTTTAGTAGTCAAACTACTGTATAACCACTTACTGGTACATTACATTTACTCTGTGTGCCCATGGTGATTCCCAGTGGTAACTTACACTGTTCTACTCACTTTCAACTGCCACTGTTGCGACCATTGTACCTTGATCTAAACAGAAAATTGCTAATATTGTAGTATTAAGTATCTTAATGTTTGCCAAATACACAGCATCTACCAACCTATCACCACGTCTAGCTTTGTCATTCATTCAGCTGGGCTATGCTCAGTAGAGCTTCAGCCAATTTGTACTAGATGACCTCATTTATTAGGTGCAGAATTGGCTCTGTCGGTCCAGACACTGTCCTACAGATCTGCTGGTTCTCAGGCGATCGGTGACCCAACGATAGGTCGTTCCCCTTTGACCTGCACCCCCTGTGGACTACCCAGGAACTCACTCTGATGCCCCCCTCATCTCCACTTCCCTTCGTGCTCCACCAGGAACATTAAAGCCAGGGACTTACAATAGATGGGCTGTGTGTTTCACTGGGGAGACAGTTTCGTGTTACCCCTCTCCTGTCACGGTGCTGAGTGTTATCTTTCCATTTGGACAGAGCGGGTGAATTGGGGGCTTTGTTTGAATGGGGGGTAGGGGCAAGGGTCTTTACTTTCCTTTTGTGTTTTGTGTGACTCCCTCAGATCTTGACTTCCTTGTTTAACAGCCAATCCCTCAAATGATTAGTCAAGTAGTCTATGAAGGACGAACAAGAGCTGCTCCCATAGGGCGGTTGACTAGCGTTTTGGGTTACAGTGAGATAGAATGTTTCTAAAAAAAACTCTTCAGCTCTATGGTTATTAGTACACATTTGGGTTTTATTCCAACATTTTATAGTTTATAATTTAGCCACCTGGGTTGTTAAGCTCCTCTGATTTAGTTGTATAACTGGTTTCCGTTTTGAAAATGAATTGACAAATCAAATGTATTTTGTTGTATTTAAATCAAGTGATGTAGACGAACTTTGTGATTTATGAGAATCATCCTCAACACATGCTTTGTTAAGAGCTCCTACCTGTTATGGTTATGTGCAGATAATAAACAAGCCTTGTCTTTCGGCTTTTTGTTCCTTTTTTCACATCGTTTTCTTACATATTTGTCTGTCTTTTTCAGGAAATGAGATAAGTGGAGACAGGAACATTCTCACGTAGAAACAAAACACGTTCCTTTGATGCCTCCCATTTTATTTTTCTCCATCGACGCGAACAGCTACAAAATAAAGAATATGATCACATTCTAAGGAACAATGGAAGAAGAACGGACTTTCATTCTTTTTTTGCTATTATTATGATTATTTATGACTTGGGCTCATACCGCATTCATTTGTAAATAGCCATCTCTGTACTGTTTTTACGTGGGTTCTGGATACAGGGATAGAAAAAGTATATTGTATTTATAATGAAAAAAAGGTCCATTATTATAAACCGTTAATGTCTTGAATGTGCCAACCTCTTTTTGTAGAAATGCATACCGTTTCGAGAAGCATAAAGGCTATTGCACTTGTTGTGGCGGAGAAACAACAAAAAATATGGAGCACAATGTGTGTTGTCAGGCAGCCGGCCGGACAGATTAAACTGCAGGGTTTCGTCGTCCTCTCAGGACGCCTCTGCCTGTCTTCTCTGTCGTCTTTGGATCCCTATCGCCTGTCGTCCGATGAGAATGTCGTTCTTTTCTACGTTAGATTTTTTTTTTTTTTACAGAGAAAGCTTGTTGTGAAAAGATTGTAACCGTCACTTTTTGAGTGTTGCTGCAATTGTGCGATGACTTGCGTATTCTGTTAAAAAAAGACCTGTTCTGTCGACTAACTTTTTGGTAGTCTTGTTGTTTTGTAAAAATACAATAAAATAAATTTGTTGAACAATAAATACACTTTTTTACTTTACAGGGTGACTGCACTTCCTGATTTGGCCTCGTTTTGAAGATGGCGCAGTCATGTCTGCTAGCAGGAAAATGAGTCTTGTCATTGGGGGTGTGGTGTGACGTGGGTGGTTTGATGTGGGTGTGCTATGTCAGAGAGGAAGAGGCGAAGCGAGTGGGAGAACTGCTCCCAAAATGTAACACATACTGTAACAACAACTCAAATCAAATCAAATGTATTTGTCACATACACATGGTTAGCAGATGTTAATGCGAGTGTAGCGAAATGCTTGTGCTTCTAGTTCCGACAATGCAGTAATAACCAACAAGTAATCTAACTAACAATTCCTAAACTACTGTCTTATACACAGTGTAAGGGGATAAAGCATATGTACATAAGGATATATGAATGAGTGAGGGTACAGAGCGGCATAGGCAAGATACAGTAGATGGTATCGAGTACAGTATATACATATGAGATGAGTATGTAAACAATGTGGCATTTAAGTGGCTAGTGATACATGTATTACATAAAGATGCAGTAGATGATATAGAGTACAGTATATACATATACATATGAGATGAATGATGTAGGGTATGTAAACATTATATTAGGTAGCATTGTTTAAAGTGGCTAGTGATATATTTTACATAATTTCCATCAATTCCCATTATTAAAGTGGCTGGAGTTGAGTCAGTGTGTTGGCAGCAGCCACTCAATGTTATTGCCAATGTTGGCCTTGAGATAGAAGCTGTTTTTCAGTCTCTCGGTCCCAGCTTTGATGCACCTGTACTGACCTCGCCTTCTGGATGATAGCGGGGTGAACAGGCAGTGGCTCGTGTGGTTGTTGTCCTTGATGATCTTTATGGCCTTCCTGTGACATCGGGTGGTGTAGGTGTCCTGGAGGGCAGGTAGTTTACCCCCGGTGATGCGTTGTGCAGACCTCATTACCCTCTGGAGAGCCTTACGGTTGTGGGCGGAGCAGTTGCCGTACCAGGCGGTGATACAGCCCGCCAGGATGCTCTCGATTGTGCATCTGTAGAAGTTTGTGAGTGCTTTTGGTAACAAGCCAAATTTCTTCAGCCTCCTGAGGTTGAAGAGGCGCTGCTGCGCCTTCTTCACAATGCTGTCTGTGTGGGTGGACCAATTCAGTTTGTCTGTGATGTGTACGCCGAGGAACTTAAAACTTACTACCCTTTCCACTACTGTTCCATCGATGTGGATAGGGGGGTGTTCTCTCTGCTGTTTCCTGAAGTCCACAATCATCTCCTTAGTTTTGTTGACGTTGAGTGTAAGGTTATTTTCCTGACACCACACTCCGAGGGCCCTCACCTCCTCCCTGTAGGCCGTCTCGTTGTTGTTGGTAATCAAGCCTACCACTGTTGTGTCATCCGCAAACTTGATGATTGAGTTGGAGGCGTGCGTGGCCACGCAGTCGTGGGTGAACAGGGAGTACAGGAGATGGCACAGAACGCACCCTTGTGGGGCCCCAGTGTTGAGGATCAGCTGGGTGGAGATGTTGTTGCCTACCCTCACTACCTGGGGCGGCCCGTCAGGAAGTCCAGTACCCAGTTGCACAGGGCGGGGTCGAGACCCAGGGTCTCGAGCTTGGAGGGTACTATGGTATTAAATGCCGAGCTGTAGTCGATGAACAGCATTCTCACGTAGGTATTCCTCTTGTCCAGATGGGTTAGGGCAGTGTGCAGTGTGGTTGAGATTGCATCGTCTGTGGACCTATTTGGGCGGTAAGCAAATTGGAGTGGGTCTATGGTGTCAGGTAGGGTGGAGGTGATATGGTCCTTGACTAGTCTCTCAAAGCATTTCATGATGACGGAAGTGAGTGCTACGGGGAGGCGGTAGTCGTTTAGCTCAGTTACCTTAGCTTTCTTGGGAACAGGAACAATGGTGGCCCTCTTGAAGCATGTGGGAACAGCAGACTGGGATAGGGATTGGGATTGATTGAAAATGTCCGTAAACACAGCCACTTTAGCCACTTCATTAAAATAGTCAGAATTCATCTAAGATGAATCAGGAAATCTGTCATTTGTTTAGATGTTTCTTCTGAGGTCTTAGTCGCACAATTTCACATCCAGCTAAGGTCTTTAGTGCAGTATTTCTCAAGTAAAATGATTTGCCTGAAAAACTTGTCAGTGCACTTCATACAGTCTATCCAGTCAGGAAAGTCTGGCTGCACGCTTAGGACTGATTTATTGGCACAATAACATGTCTACATCTGCAAGCTGTCAAACTATCGCAAATACTGTAA
The DNA here is from genome assembly GCF_036934945.1 of Oncorhynchus masou masou. Lineage (NCBI taxonomy): Eukaryota > Metazoa > Chordata > Actinopteri > Salmoniformes > Salmonidae > Oncorhynchus > Oncorhynchus masou. Next base: position 43,463,514 of record NC_088222.1, read on the forward strand.
AGCACAAGCTACATGCTGTTCATCAGTGCCGAAATCACTTTCTCGTTAGCTAACTTTGTGTTTGTCAATGAAGCTAGCAAGTGGTAGCTAGCAGGCACATTGAGCAGCTGGTCCACAATAAACTTACTAAGTCATTGGCGAGTGGCGACGTGTGTGCTTCAGTGCCATTTATTTGTTTACAACTTTCTCACTTTCTATTACCAGAGTGTGTCTGTCTGGCGGTGTTTCATAAGGAATCTGAGGTCTGAGGCACTGCTTAATGGGATGTCTGTCTCACTGTCTGCTGCTATGATTGAATAGAGCAAGCACAGCTGATAGAGCGCAATCAGCACAGCTGCTTCTCTTGTGTTAGTGGGCACTGCGCAAGTGGGCATGATCGTAATCCCAACCCTCCAGTAAATTGTGATAAACTCACAAAACTGTTTTGGATGAGACTGACTTATTATCCTATTTACACTTTGTTGTGAATTTTGACAGTATAATCTATGTTTTTGACTTATATTGATGCCGTATAAAACTACTATAAAACAGAAATTTTGGTTCTAATGGGCAGTTGAACTCTAAAGTGTTTCATAAGAATGTCTTCTAATACATGTTTACAGTGTACAACTATAATAAAACAAAATTAGACAGATCCAAATTTATAGTTAGTTAGATTTGGCACCAAGACCGAACAATTTCTCCAACTGCAGAAAAAGCTAGCTCTACACAACAGAGTATGTAGAATTGACACTCAACTTGAGGTAACTATGGAAACAAGTGACAAACTTTTGGTTAGGGGGAGAACTGTCAGGTGGAGTGAAAGTGTAAAAGCTGAAGTCGTGTTTTCATTATTTTCCTCCTGAAGCCTCTGACTATTCACAGTACATTCCACATGTTTGGCTCTGCACGGAGAAGCATGACATTGCCAATGTGAGAGGCCTTTGCCTAGAGTTCAGAGAGTGATTTTTTTTTAAACTCTCCTCTATCCACCTGAGACATCACCCACGACGCTGAGGTGCCTCATGTGCGCACACACACAAACACACACACACGCCATAGAGTGTCCTGCAAGTGCTACTGTCTTTGTGCCCCAGTAGTGAACTGAAAAAGGACAAAATGGGTTGTCTTTGCACTGTACTGTAGCCCACTGTTGTGCCCTTGAACAACGAGGCATGTTGCAGAGTTGACCAGTGTTTTGGGTCAAGCTGGATCAAGGAAAATTCATAAGGAAGTGGGGAAGGGACTACTCCCTGTGGAGCTCCAATGCATTCCTTTGTAGTTAATCAGGATGCACTACTACGTCACGTCACAAATACTACATGATACACATGCCCCGAATTAACATATTCAGACCAAATCATATACATATTACATCTGCACTCGACAGAGACAACACAAAATTGTGATGTACGACTGATATAAAAGTACTTCTACCTTACTAGTGTACTGACGTTCATGTACACCTAAACACTGCATCCACTGCGAGGACAAATATGCTGACATACTAGCTCACAGACCCTCTCGGCACCCTCGCACCTCACCCCACTTACCTCCCACCCTCATGGGCATCCTGGAAGACCCTTTACTCCCTTAAACTTCCAAGTCCTCCCCCCTCCCTCGCTCCTTTTCTCCCCTCTTGCCATAAATCATCCTGCTCATTCATTAGGCCAGTGTCAGGCTAGAAACGCCCACTAAAGAAAGAGAGGGGGAATAGTCTGAGAAAGAGAGGGAGATGGAGGGATGAGGAGGAGAATGGGGAGTTGGGGATGGGGTGGAGTGGGTCATTGAAATCCCTGTCCTGTCCAAAATGTCACATTCCAATTTCCATGTTAATGGCACAGCCGAGAAGAGATGTACGCTTTTGTCTTTTGGGAAGACGTTTTATATGCAAAAGGGGTCGCAAACAAAGCCGTATGCAGTCAAGAGGATATTTGAGCAGAGTTAAAGGTCAACTTTGTGAATGAAAAAACGGTCCAACTGTGCCTCTTTCTCAATTTTTACCATCCTGGTAATGCGTGCCGCAACTGACAAAGCTAGTTCATTTCCTAAGCTTGCCACAATAGCTAGCCAGTAACTCCTCCAGTATGTGTTGACTTAGTTTCACAGGATTTGTTTTTGGACAGAAGCTGTAGCGATCAGTAAGAAATGGCACTTTTGTAGCCAAATATCGCAATCACCCATTTTCTTTTAAGCATTTAATGGCCTGACATGATGGTGCACTGATCAGTTAAAACGTGATTTTTGTGTTTTTGCCCAAACCCGACTTAATAGAGATGGGTAGGTTGGACTGTCTTTGAAAACTGTGAGAATGTGGCAAGGTGTTAAGTCAAAACATAGTATATGAAAACTGGACGTATGTATGAATGTAAACGAGAAGAGATGAGAATAGTAGAAGAGAAGAGAAAGGGAGAAGAAAAGAGAAAATGAGAACAGAAGAGAAGAGAAAATGAGAAAGATGGAGGGACCCTTCTGTCTAATCTGGTCCAGACCAGATCTGGGTCACAGAGGGCCAACAGAAGGCAGGCTCTGATGGGGGGTCTGACCAATCCATTATAGGCTCTGATCACACAATGCATAGGAAAGACTACCAACCAAGGCCAAACACATCCAATATGACACCAGCCCACAGCACTGAGAGTATGTGTGTGAGTAAGAGAGAGAGTTATATATTATCTATCTCACTTGCTTTGGCAATGTTAACATATGTTTCCCATGCCAATAAAGCCCCTTGAATTTAATTGAATTGAGTGAGTATGTGTGTGAGATATATATATAGAGAGAACATGTGAGCTAGATATATATATAGAGAGAGAAAGAGACCATGTGAGTGAGATATATATATATAGAGAGAGAGAGAGAGAGAGAGAGAGAGCGTGTATGTGAGTGAGAGAGAACATGTGAGTGAGTGAGAGAGAGACTGAGGGTGTTTGAATAGTAAGGGGAAAGCAACCGACTGCAGAGGAAAGTCAAAGTGAATTTGGGGAAGGTGCATCTTTGACAGCCGAAAGTCAGACACTAAGGTGGTTTCCCAACAGCAAGGCTCAACTCAACATGGCAGTTGCCATTGTTAATATACGTTTGTCTTTATATTGTTGAAATAAACTGCTCCAACCGTTATATCACACGCCCAAACTGTAATCATATGTGTGTACAGTGCAAAGTATTCAGACCCCTTGACTTTTTCAACATTTTGTTACCTTACAGCCTTATTCTAAAATAGATTTTTTTTTTAAATCCCTCATCAATCTACACACAATACCCCATAATGACGAAGCAAAAACAGATTGTTAGAAACTGAAATATCACATTTACATAAGTATTCAGACCCTTTACGTAGTACTATCTTGCAGCACCATTGGCAGCAATTACAGCCTTGAGTCTTCTTGGGTATGACGCTACAAGCTTGGCACACCTGTATTTGGGCAGTGTCTCCCATCTTCTCTGCAGATCCTCTCAAGCTCTGTCAGGTTGGATGGGGAGCGTCGCTGCACAGTTATTTTCAGGTCTTTCCAGAAATGTACAATCTGGTTCAAGGCCTGGTTCTGGCTGAGCCACTCAAGGACATTCCGAGACTTGTCCCGAAGCCACTCCTGCGTTGTCTTGGCTGTGTGCTTAGGGTGGTTTTCATGTTGGAAGGTGAACGGTCGACCCAGTCTGAGGTCCTGAGTGCACTGGAGTAGGTGTTCATCAAGGATCTCTCTGTACCTTGCTTCGTTCATTTTCCCTCGATCCTGACTAGTCTCCCAGTCCCTGCCGCTAAAAAACATCCCCATAGCATGATTCTGCTACCACTATCATCGCCACACTGGCGGTCTTGAGTCATGAAGACAGTCAAATTCCACGTGACCATTTCGTCGTGGTAATTAGGCTTCTCCAAGCTCTGATGCTGCTGAAAGTCATTAGTAGCCTACCAAACTTGCTAACTGTCTGGTACTCAACACTCTATTGTCCCTCTAATCCTAATCAAAACACTCCAAGAGAGCTCATGTTGCTCAACATTTCAATAGGCTATGCAATTGTGCGAGAAAACAGAGTTATGGCCTCTACTGAAAAGAGGAGGATCAGCTTTCTGTAGGCTAAGCCTACAATATTTATTTTTCAACTTCCCTAATATTAAGCACATTGCTGATATTTACAACAGGAGTATAGTTTACCTGGCTGGCATGAGAAAAGAAACATGGGGAAAGCGTCCTTCATTCGCTATTTAAGTGCATAGATGACATGTATTTTTTCCGGCTGCCCTTGTTTCGATACAGGTGCATGATAATGGTCCATTCTAAATCAAAACAAATTTCACACTTATATAACTTAGTATATGTAAAGACAAGATGAAATCAAGTATAGTTTGATGGGTGACAATATTAGCCTATCACTTGTGAAGAATATATTATCACTTGTGAATGATGCCCAGCATAAGAAACGATGCCTTTTTTTCCTAAACTTTTTCAAATCATATTCGCACACCTCATGTAGCCTAGCCCATAGGCCTATATGTTTTAATAAGGTTTGTATCACAACAAAAGTGGCCAAATGCACATGAATCCGCTTTACAAGGGGTGTAGAGCCTAACTGGCACACATAAGCAGCATGTGAGTTTCAAGTTCGGGGAAGATCCTTTTCACCATAAAAATGTGCCTTTTATAATAAAAGCATTACATGCATAATCACATTTGTGGTCACTTTTGATAATGGTGTTTTCCCGCTAATGGAACATTTGCACTGATAGCCTACTGCCGTGTGGGCATTGCTGTGCTTATAATGTGAAGAAATAGTCTAATAGTTTATCAACATTTTAAGCTAAAGAGTCTGATCTGTTGCGTTAGCCTCATTTGCGTAAAAAAATGTTTGGATCTATCGCATCCCACAACTGTCCCAGACTATGTTTGGAATATTTATTTCTTGCACAGAATAGAATGTGTAAACTTCTGTACTATGGGGGATAGTAGATTGACATAGGTTAGTGCTTTTGTTGTTTGTTAGGCCTACTCATCTTGTTGGCTGACGAAAAGTAAATGTGGACAGTTCTTCCAAAATGTTCAATATGCACATCAGAATTGGATAAGGACACGCACAGTTTCGTCCCTGATGTGTCTGTCTTCACTTGTAGCCTGTGAGGAAGAGCCAATCAGGGGATGGAGGGCTGTGTGAGTGAGGTGAGAGGTGCAGGCAGCATTTTGGGAGAAAGGCTGCAAAAAGCATAGATGTATTATCAAGTGCTTCTCAAATTGTGTATGAGAGACTGGCGAAGTGTGTACAGCCAGCACAAAGAAAACTAAGCAGAGCTCATGCCTTTCAAGCGGCTTTTCTCAAATCATCATTAGAGTTGCATCATATAGCCTTACAATGTATTAAAAATCTAAACATATAGCCTAATGTTTGTAGAACAACTAACGTTACATTAATAACTCTAAATTAAGCATATAGTTCCTATTTCTTCGTTAACCACTCAACACAGAATAGTTGCATGTGTGCACTCTCTCAAGTCGTTTGGAGAAAATATCCTTTCTATTTTATTCAGCTTTGTTCAAATGTATTCTTCAAACTGTAAAATAATTTAAAACAATGCCACAGAATTGTAAGCAAATATTCTCTGTTAAATGAACTTGTGTAGCCCACAGCCAAGGACAACTCATAGTATGCTATTCTGTTCTTTCTTCATATCATGCTTCTTTAGACCTGTCTAAAATAAATCATGGATTTATTGTGAAGGTGTACGCAATATTACATGGATTTGTTAGACTTTTTAAAATGTAGATGTTCCAAAGGTCAGCATCAGTAACCTGTGTGGAAGACAAGAGATGCTAAATGTTTGTTTTTTAAAATGTTACCTTTATTTAACTAGACAAGTCAGTTAAGAACAAATTCTTATTTACAATGACAGCCTACCCCGGCAATGCTGGGCCAATTGTTCATGGATTTATTTATTTACTATGGGACTCCCAATCACAGCCGGATGTGATGCATCCTGGATTCAAACCAGGGACTGCAGTGACACCTCTATGCACTGAAATGCAGTGCCTTAGACCGCTGAGCCACTCAGGTGCCCAATTACAGTGAGACCGAACGTAATTTGCTTGACAATCACTGGCTGATGAAATTTCATGACCACCACAGCCCTAGCTGTCACCATGCATCCCCGTAGGGATGGTGCCAGGTTTCCTCCAGACATGACGCTTGGCATTCAGGCCAAAGATTTCAATCTTGGTTTGTTCAGACCAGATAATCTTGTTTCTCATGGTCTTAGAGTCCTTCAGGTGACTTTTGACAAACTCCAAGCGGGCTGTCATGTGCTTTTTACTGAGGAGTGGCTTCCGTCTGGCCACTCTACCATAAATGCCTGATTGGTGGAGTGCTGCAAACATGGTTGTCTTTCTGGAAGGTTCTCCTATCTCCACAGATGGAGCACTGTCAGAATGACCATCGGGTTCTTGGTCCCCTCCCTGACCAAGGCCCTATTCCACTGATTGCTCAGTTTGGCCGGGCGGACAGCTCTAGGAAAAGTCTTGTGGTGGTTCCAAACTTCTTCCATTTAAGAATGATGGAGGCCACTGTGTTCTTGGGGACCTTCAATGCTGCAGAACATTTTTGGCACCCTTCCTCAGATCTGTGCCTCGACACAATCCTGTCTTGGAGCTTAACAGACAATTCCTTCGACCTCATAGCTTGGTTTTTGCTCTGACAGGCACTATTAACTGTGGGAGCTTATATAGACAGTTGTGTGCCTTTCCAAATAATGTAACCTCTATGGGATCGGTGTCCCTAAACGGGACAATTGTTGCTCAATATATGATCATTTGACTAGAATGACGTAAACAACAGCCAACTTCCCGGGACACATCTTATATGGGCAAAAAGCTGAAATTCTTGTTAATCTAACTGCACTGTCCAATTTACAGTATTACCATAGCATTTTTGTATGTTCTCTATAGTTATGTACTTGAAAATGTATACATTGACCAATTCAGCACATTTGGGAAAACTCCTGGCAGACTTGATACAAAATATTGTGTAGTGATGTAAGACTTCACTGGATCAGCCGGAAACCTTGCACAGACACTGCTGCGATCTAGTGGATAACCTCTAAATGTAAGGCATTTCAAAGATGTTGAAAAAGAAATAGAAAAAGCATGTTTTGTTTTTTTGTATTATCTTTCACCAGATCTAATATGTTTTATTCTCCTACATTCATTTCACAATTCCACTAACTTCAAAGTGTTTCCTTTCAAATGGTATCAATAATATGCATATCCTTGCTTCAAGTCCTGAGCTACAGGCGGTTAGATATGCATATGTCATTTTAGGCAGAAATTGAAAAAAAAGGTTCAATCCTTAAGAGGAATTTACCACAGGTGGACTCCAATCAAGTTGTAGAAACATCTCAAGGATGATCAATGGAAACATGATGCACCTGAGCTCAATTTGTAGTGTCATAGCAAAGGTTCTGAATACTTATATAAATAAGGTATTTCAGTTTTTATTCAATACATTGGCAAAAATCTCTAAACCTGTTTTCGCTTTGTCATTATGGGGTATTGTGTGTAGATTGAGGGGAAAAATATCATTGAATCTATTTTAGAATATGGCTGTAACGTAACAACATGTGGACAAAGAGATGGGGTCTGAATACTTTCCGAGTACACTGTATGTACAGGTAACAGTCAAAATAATGGAAACACTTGAGTGAATGAGGAATACAACATATTTTGTAAGCAGGTGCTTCCACAAAGGTGTGGTTCCTGAGTTATATAAGCATTTAACATCCCATCATGTTTACGGCCCTACTACACTACACCCATCGGGGGTCCGGCATTCCCATCAGCCATTGAGGGAAAGCTTCCTTTGAAATCAGTGAACGTTGCTATACTCCCCGTGTTGCGTTCGTGTTGCGTCACTTCCAATGGCAAGAATTGCCAACAGTGCTTAATTTGAGCCGGATCCTGCAGATACTGGAACCAGCACCTCTAAGATTAGACTTAGTTCGTTCCAGCACCTATTTTCCCACTCTGGTACCTTTCGCGGCATAATTGTTTCACTGTTCGCACTAAACATTCGAATAAAAGCGATCAGCCTTAAATTAAGTTGCCTCATTATTTTTCCCGCTCACCAGAAAGGCCATGTAAAAGCGTGGTGATCTGTGTACTCATCCCATCATGCCACAATGATTCCAGACCTGCTCTCTTATTTGTACGTAGAGGTTATGGGGAGTGCCAGTGGGTTAAGTAACTGATCTTGACACATGTGTTGGTAGTGGTGGTCAGCTAATGAAGAGGTCCCTATGTAATCATGCCATGTAGCCTGAATTTGAAATGTGGTTAAACCAAATTAAAAATTGATAAAAGGCAATTGAGTTTGGGGGGGTGGGGGGCAGTGCATCCACCGACAAGCAGGTGCAATTTGCAGTTCAAAGAGAAAGCAAATGTATAAACCAATGGCTTGTCATACAGAATTCACAAGGCAAAAGACACCAAGGTTATAGTTAACAATACAAAAAATAGACTTTACAGCCAGTCTTATGAATAGCCTTAGGAGGCTAAATGTCACAGCCACTTGCTCGCTCATGGCTTTGAGCAAGAAATGGGCTGTCAGGAGTTAAATGGACTTGACATGGGGAGAGTCATTGTGGGAGGTTTTGAAAACGAAGGTGGGAACGTTTTCCTTTCACGAATTTGTTCTGTATTGTGAAGTTAATCTGAATATGTGCTTCATATGATCAAATAGGTGGCCTATATATTCTCATATGTGTTCTGCTGTATTACATTGATTTATTTTATTTGAAATTATATTTTGATATTTGTTCTACTGCTACATTGTCTTGAAAATGACATGAAATGCAGGTCTTGTAAGCCCCACAGCTGAGTATGTGTGTATATGCATATGACGGGTGTTCTCAGTGTCATCTAAAAGGCTTTCAATGAATCAGCACCTTGGCGAATACTGTCCATTTCCCCACAGTAGATAGTATGCTCCTTGGCTGTTTACTCTGTCTGCTACATTGTGGTTTGTCACAAATTAAGCACGTCAGCCATCGAGGTTCAACTCTCGATGGCTGACGCGCATTCATTCTATCTTGTGAATTGAAGTCATGAGACTAAAGTTGATTTTGGTTGCGGATGGCCTCGACTATACACCACTGGTTATTTTACTAAGATTTATGAAGTCAAGAGGCAGAAACTCTAGCTAGCTACATTGACTATGTTCAATGTAAACAAAAGCAAGTTGTGTCATTTGAGGATCGTTTAGTTCAACCACGAGCAACACTTGAATAAGTACTTGTGAAAAACTGGACCAAAGCTTTTGTACTTACACATAATGAATGAATATGATACAGTAGGGGGAAATAGAAAAATATGCTCTTCCCCTCTACTGCTCTCCACTCTCCACACGCTCTGTGTAGCTGGTCGACATCAAATCAAACTTTATTTGTCACGCGCCGAATACAACAAGTGTAGACCTTACCGTGAAACACTTACTGACAAGCCCTTAACCAACAGTGCAGTTCAAGAAGAGTTAAGAACATATTTACCAAATAAACCAAAGTAAAAATGAATAAAAAAGTAGCACAATAAAATAACAAGGCTATATACAGGGGGTACCGGTACTGAGTCAGTGTGCGGGGGTACAGCTGATGTCATGGGGCGGCAGGGTAGCCTAGTGGTTAGAGCATTGGGCTAGTAACCAGAAGGTTGAAAGTTCAAATCCCGAGCTGACAAGGTACAAATCTGTCGTTCTGCCCCTGAACAGGCAGTTAACCCACTGTTCCTAGGCCGTCATTGAAAATAAGAATTTGTTCTTAACTGACTTGCCTAGTTAAATAAAGGTAAAATAAAAATTTGTACATGTAGATAGGAGTGAATATCACATTGAAGCGTTGATGGTAACACAACGTGTATAGTGTTAGGGTCAGGTATAAAAATGCTGTGCATGCCATTGTTTTGGCTACCATGGCTATCCCCCATAGGATGACAATTCCCCCATCCACAGGGCATCAGTCACAAGATCTCAACCTAATGGAACCCTTATGGGAGATTCTGGAGCGGTGCAACGAGAAAGTGTTTTCCACCACCATCAACAAACCACCAAATTATAGAATTTCTTGAGGAAAAAATAGTGTTGCATCCCTCCAAGAGTTCCAGACACTTGGCAAATCTATGCCAAAGTGCATTGAAGCAGTTCTGGCTTATGGTGGCCCAAAGCCATATGTCGATGTTTCCTTTATTTTGGCAATTACCTGTACATTGTACATTTCATCAGTGTGAGAGGGAGAGAGACTCGAATATCACATTTATTTATATATATCCACAGTGTACATGGCAAAGTTGGTTCCTCTTTCAGTAATGTCTTTTGGTCACATTCGCGTTGGGTCAAGCAAACACTTTAGTAAAGTGTAGACTTTACTGTGAAATGATTACTTACAAGCACTTTCCCAACAAACAGAGTTAAAAAGTAAGACAAATTAGCCAAAAATAAAAAAAGGAAATAGTAACAAAATAACAATAACGAGACTACATACAAGGAGTACCGCTACCGAGTCAATGTACAGGGCTACGAGGTAGGTGAGGTAATTGAGATATGTAAAAGTGACTAGGCAATCAGGATAGATAATAAACTGAGGAGCAGCAGCGTATGTGAAAGAGTGTCTATATCGGAGTATGTGTGTGTGTAGAATCAATATGCATGTGTGTGTACGTTTTCTATGTGTGAGCGTATGTAGTGGGTGTGTGTCACAGGAGGTTGGTGGCACCTTAGTTGGGGAGGACATACTCATAGTAATGGCTGGAACAAAATAAATAAAAAATGGTATCTAACTCATCAAACGTGGTCTCCATGTGTTTGATACCATTCCATTAACTCCATTCCAGCCATTATTATGAGCCGTCCTCCCCTAAACAGCCTCCTGTGTTGTGTATGTTGGCGTGTCAGTATAGTGTGTGGGTAGATTTCAGTGAGTGTGCATAGAGCCGGTGCAAGAGAATCAGTGCAAATAAATAGGGGGTCAATGCAAATAGTCAGGGCAGCCATTTGATGAACCGTTCCGCAGTCGTATGTCTTGTGCGCTCCGTCACTGCTCGCCGTGCAGTAGCAGAGAGAACAGTCTATGGACTTGGGTGGCTGGAGACTTCTTCTGACACCGCCTGATACAGATGTCCTGGATGGCACGGAGCTCAGGTCCAGTAGCGTACTGGGCCATACGCACTAGCTTCTGTAGCGGCATGTGGTCAGATGCCAAACAGTTGCCATACCAGGCGGTGATGTCAAGATGCTCCACATGGTGTAGCTGTAGAACGTTTGAGGATCTGAGGGCCCATGCAAAATCTCCCACAAAATCTTCTCAGTAGGAAGATTCGTCGTCGTACCCTCTTCACAACTGTGTTGGTGTGTTTGGACCATGATGAGTCCTTAGCGATGTGGACGTCGAGGAACTTGAAGCTCTCGACCCACTCCCCTACACCCCTGTCGATATGAATGGAGGTAAAGAGCAACTGCAGAAACTTGCAATTGACTGCAGTCAAAACTTCATGACCTTTGATCACATGATTTTTGTGAAGTTCATGCATTGGACACCGCAAGGGGTTGGTGGCACCTTAATTGGGGAGGACAGGCTTGTGGTAATGGCTGGAGCGGAATAGGTGGAATGGTATCAAATACATCAAACACATGGTTTCAATGCTGGTTTCCATGCTCCGTTCCAGCCAGTTATGAGCCGTCCTCCCATCAGCAGCCTCCACTGGTGGACATGTAGGTGCAAGTTAGACCATTTTTAACCCAATAATGCGACACACTTTGAGTGATCCGCTCAAACCCTCACAGCGTGTGTGTGTGTCTGCGCGTGAATGTGGAAGGGTGTGTGATGAAGGGGGTAAGCTGGTAACTTACATCGTATTGACATACATGGCAGAGTGGATATGCCCATGTGGGCAAAATGGATTTCCAGGTTCCAGGTTAATGAAATAATTGTCACTGTTCAGTGTGCAATTTTCAATTGCAATTTTTACCTCTGCCAACATGGTTCTGGGCATACTTTGAAATCAAGGAATTCCACATAAAAGCTTTTCAGTTGAAACCTATTCAGCTAAGCAGCATTGCCTTTTCCAGAGAGGTGGAATGTAAGAAAATGGCTTGCCATTAAATATTATTGTCAAAAAATCCAGGCATATCTAAATGGCCAACCCAGTCCAAATACAGGAGGAAGCATTGAATTACTTCTCTCTAATTAAAAGCAAGTTCTACTCCCTAGAGATAGCAGCGACCAAAATGCATAATCCCCCTCGTGAAATGGCAGCTATGACGTTAAAAAAAAGAAACATTTAAAATAAAATAAAAGCTCTCGAGGGGGGTGAATAAAACACGGGTCAAAGCAGACCTGGGTTCAAATACTATTTGAAATAATTTCAGGCGGTGTTTGATTGAGCCGGAAGGGAAGCAACAGAATACACCCAAGTGTAAACCTCACATTTGTCACTCCAGGCAGGCTAAAGCAAATTAAGTATTTTAAAGATTTAAAATAGTATTTGAACCCAGGTCTACTTGGCAGATATTGGGGCATAGCTTCTGTTTCTGTGCTCTCTCTCCAGGCCAATGTGGGTCAGTGGATTACCAACAGGCTATAAAAAGCTGCCATCTTGGCATGGGTCTAACGTAGTGATACAGATCCCTCTAGTACTATTTATGTGTGTAGGGGGATGGTGTGTGTGTGTGTGGGAGCTGGTGTTGGCTTTTCATGTTGAGCATATGGCCGTGGGGTAGTGAACACTGTGAGATAAGGGCTAAATCTTCTGGACGTGTAGCCTACACAAACGAGGCAAGATGAGGACACTGTTGTGTAATGTCATTTCTATCTGTTTGTTCATGGTGAATGTGGAATAACACTATGTAACAACTCAATACAAACTAATGGAGTAACCTGTGGCCAAGGAAGCCATTGACCAAACTAACATTTACAGACACATATCCGCACACACACACACACACACACACACACACACACACACACACACACACACACACACACACACACACACACACACACACACACACACACTTGACCAAATATGAGGAGAGGCAATACAGTGATCCGAGACCAGAGTGGACATGACGCATCAAGAGATTGATTTCCTTTTGTTTGATTTTCTATGATTATAGAAGACTAACAGGTTGTCCTGCTGTTGTTCATCCTCTACAAGTACATGAATTGTTGAAAGTGCCACTGGATTACACATTTCATTAAAAAGGTTTAGTGTCACATTTGGATTGAGCGGGATGTAGTTGGAGTCAGATACCAGTTGGTTTATTTTTTGTGTGTGCAGGAGATCATCTTGAGCCACAGGATGAGATTAGTAGTCTCAAAGTATCAATAATTTAGTTTGGTTGCCAGTCTGTTTTTGCTTTAGAAAAATGTTGGTAGTCTTGCCAAACAACTCTCAGGAAAGGTACTGTACCTAGGCTAATGTCCACTGTTATTTTAGAAAGACCTCCTAGAATAAGAATTCATAACTAAGAACTTACCAGACTGAGACTTTATATGTTTTATTATCAATAAGGCCACAGTAGAAGATATTGGGTTAGTTAAGCTTCAAATGATAAGTAATGCATGAAAATGTATATAAAAGGAAGAATTATACCTCATCTCAGGTGAGACATATTAGTCCAGTCCTACTGAACCTATTCTTATAAAAGGAAGACCTTTACAGCGTGTGAAAAACATATTCTACTTATTGCTCAACGTGCACATTTCAGCAGGTACATAGGGCCAAATCCTAACTTCAGACACATAGGATATTTACACAAGTCATGTATTGATGACAAGGGGAGATTTGCGAAAACGTTTAGTCCAGCACACACATCTGAAGTTGATGATTCAGCCCTCAATGTTAAGTTTCATGTTAAAAGGACGAGAAATGAAACAAAATCTGAAACAAAACATAACTACATCTTCCAAATTCTAGTCAACCAACAAATGGTTAGCGCTCATAAAAAAAATGGTATAGAGACAAAAGCACATTCAATAATAAAATAATAAAAACAGAATAAAACGGTCTTGTGTGAACAAAGTATCATTAAAAGAAAAGAAGCAGAGAATGGGTTGGAAAGTCAGCGTTCATGGTTCTTTAAATTAAATCAGTCGTAGATATTTACATTCTTTTGCAAGTAAATGGTCTGTACAAATTCACTCCGGAAGTTTTCAATTTGCTGTAATTAATATGAAACCAGACTGAATGCTGCGCTCACCAGTGTGCATTCAGTCTGTTTTAACCAGGCTAGTAGGATCATAGCGCATGGAAGATTCTGGAAGACAAAAATAGTGCTGTAGTACAGTAACAGTGCCACTAAAAAGCACAACACTCTCTAAATATTTGTTTTGGAACAACCTATGACATGACAGATTTTTGACTGAAACTTGTTTTAGCACTGCGGTTCATCTCTTGGAAAGCCCAACCCAGGTCATATGAGAACACAAAACAGTGGACACACCATAGAAGATGTCCATTCTAGGAATTTTATTTTCATAGGCGAGACTGCCCTGAGGTATTGTGGGAAACCTAGTTGAGGTAACCAATAGTGGTCTGGACAGGAGATGTTGAATGGTCATTTCAACCCCAGTTACACTTCTACTGATGACTTGTAAAGCACTCACAGAGAAACAAAGACCACTTAAAAAATAATGAACAAAACCCATGTCGAAACGTAATCGTTTTTTCTCATGTTTTTCATACTTAACAAATCAAGAGTAAATACAATCCATGTCTTGGCATTGAAATGGATTTGACCAAAAATCATCATCAAACAGATCATCGGTGTGGGGTCGTCCTCACCCCCCCTCGTCCTTCACCCCTACTCCCTCCGGTGGCTCGGCGGTTGTCATAGTGAAGATCGTCACGGCAACGCCCCCAGGTGTTGCAAGCGGGGGCTGCTGCCTGAGAGGGGTACTGTGCACGGTACTGCGCCTCCATCTCCTCCACCCAAGCTGTGCTCCAGTCCCAAACGGGCATGGGGTCCAGCTCCCCGAAACACTCCTCTTCTTCCCCTCGAGATGGAGGGAACAGGGCACTGAGGGGCGATGCCGGGGGAGAGAAGTCTGGAGAGGAGACAATAGAACACAACTCGAGTTAACACACACACACTGATACATGACACCATGTCACACCATCGGACATCACGATAGAGATACTATATATTACAAAATACATGAGATATGACACCATGTTACAAAGAGAGATATGACAATTGACACCGTGACACAAAGAGATATGATATGACAACTGACGTCATGATAACAGAAGAAACACATTTTTACAGTGCCAGAAAGTCTCTTTGTACAATATCAACAGTAAAAAAAAAAAACAGATGCACAATCACCCTGCCAACTTCTTCATTGGAATTGTCCCCTTGGCCAGTAATTAAAGAGGAAAATGACTTTTAAAGTGGAAAATTACATTGACGTGAATGGCACCCTATTCCCAACAACAGATTCAGCCGTGGGCCGAATTTGTCTTATGCGGATGGTCGGGGGGCCCGGGAATATATTTACAAATACTTAGTAGACTGCAAATTGAGCACAATAAGCCCAAACAGATATAATATTTGACTAAAACAATTTCAAACCTTGCTTACATTTGGATATGATCATTTCTTCTCTCTATTATGCATGGGAATTCTTGGGAACAGATTTACAAAATTTAAATAATTTTGTAGCTGATTTCCTGGTGTTTTTACAGTCTTTTGTCCAAAAAAACCCCAAAAAACATTTTATATATTTTTTTCTCAGAAAACTTGGGAGGCCAAATAAAAGCACCCGCAGGCCGCCAGTTGGGGAACCCTGACCTACATAGTGCACTACTTTTAACCGGAGCTGTATGTGCCCTGGTCAAAAGCAGTGCACTATATAGGGAAGGGGTATCCAAATATTACCCTATGAGGTCTGGAGCCTACTGGTTTTCTGTTCTACCTGACAATCAATTGCATCCACCTGGGACAGTCCAATTCAGATTTTGTTTTTATCACTAATTGGTCATTTGACCAATCAGATCAGCTCTGAAAAAGGTCTGATGTGATTGGTCAAAAGAACAATAAATGGAAAAAATATCAGAATTGGGCTGCCTGTGTAAACACAGCCCTGATGTCCCAGGTCTAAATGAGTCCCTGATTTAGAGGGGAAGAATAAATAAATATGTCTGCATTTACACAGGCAGACCAATTGCAATACTTTTTCGACTAATTGGTATTTTTCAGCGCTGATCTGATTGGTCAACAGACCAAATACTGAAAATAAACAGACCAAATAAATCATAAGGAATAAGGTTTGAAGTGCGTGTCCTATATCTAGGAGATATAATACATCTCAGAAAATATATATTGTTTTGACATATTTTGGCACAAAAGTACTTCCATATTTCCATAAATTATTCAATCTGGTACCAGGTAACCGTCAGATGAGTCCCGGGACACTTGTGGGGGTCACAGAGCAAAACGGAGACACCATCGTGTTTCTGAGTCTTTCCATAGTGGTGTCATAATAGTTTGTAGCCCAAACCTTTCGGACGCAACAGACGTTTTCATGAGACCAATTTTATTGATTTTTTTGTTATTTTTTTAAGAACAATTGGGCAAATCGAGTAAAGTTGAATCGGACATCTGCACATTTGGAAAAAGGACAGAGTTATTGATTAAGTAACAGTCTGAGAATGCTGGCTCGCTAGCCCCTTTAATTTGCTGAGAGATCTTAAGTAATCACCTATTGCCATCCCCCGAATCCTGAGCTAACCCCCTGCCCAACACACGCACGCACGCACACACACACACACACACACACACACACACACACACACACACACACACACACACACACACACACACACACTTTCTCTTTACATTGTGTGTGTCTGTGAGATACACTCTCAACTCAATCACATTTAACTGTCCCATAGGTCAGCTTCAGGGGCCACACAAGCACGGACAATTCCCACATGTAGCCCATCTATGCATCCTCGAATACAAGACCACTGCTTAAATCTAGGTAAGGCTACATCCCCAATGGATACAGAGCATGCCGATAAGCCACACAAATGGAAACTGGTGACACCTGATTATGGGTCAACTCCATTTCTCCACCAGATACTGGAATACACTGTAATTCCATTTATTAGTTGTAAAATACTATGGACAACGTTAAATTAATGAATAATACCTAACCCTGACGTAGCCTGACACATCCATCCAGAAATCTTCATACACAAGTATGTGATGACCAAACTATAGAGGCTAGTGGAATCAGATTAAATGACTGATGTAAATCTGACTCCAAGGCACCATTTTAAGATTGTCTTGTAATAGTGCACCATCTAGTGCCAGTTGGTGGAAAGACATCTGAAGGAATAACATACATCAATAACCTGTCTAAAGTATGATGATTGGCTACATTTGGGCAACCATATTAAAACATGCATTAACATTTTAATGATGTTTATCCAGCAGCCTTGCCTGAGAAGGAAGCTTCACTCATGGACTCGGCGGCCACAGTGGCGAGCACGCGGGCAAAGTTGGAGTCGTTCATGAAGGAGCCATCCGACGAGCTGATGAAGCTGTTGCGGTTGCTGTACGCCATGTTTCCCTCTGACACCGAGCCCCAGCCGTTCCACAGCGAACCCTCCCATTCGCTGCAGAGCGACGAGGGCGTGCTCTGAAACCGGGCCCGCCGGGGGCCCATTGGCTCCTGTTCGTCAGTCATCCCGTCCTCCAGTTGGTCGGAGGGGAGGGGCCCATAGATATAGCCCAGGGTGGGAGTGGGGGAAAAGGTGCGAGATAGGGAGGAAGCGGGAGGATTCTCCATCGTGGTGCTGGAAACACGAAGTGAGGTAAGAAAGAGGTGAATAAAGTAAAAACTCACACCACCTGTAAAGCAATACTGTAGCAACAACATAATTATTATTGTTATATCAAATATTTTACTGATAAAGAGACTAGCTACTGGCTTTGGAAAAAAGTCAGATTAAATATTACTGACAATATTTTTGGTTGTCTAAGTTTAAAAGCCCTTATCAATTGACGTAGTGGAATAGATAGCGTGAAAGCCCTTCAATCAATGACTCTGACAGTAAACCTCTCGCCCTCCCTCAGTCGCCACCCCTAGGTTTCTATGGCAACCATACCTGTGCTTCTCAGCCCTGGGGCTGAGCTCCAGGTACTGGGTGACTTCCTGTGAGGTCATCGTTGCATCCTGCTCCTCATCCAATGACATGCAGTAGGAGGCAGTGGACAGGCGGCTATAGGAGGGGCAGCCAGTGGTGTTGGTGTTAGTGTTGGTGGGGGGGCCGTGGTGACCAGACGCAGCACACACAGACTGAAGAGACCCGGCATCTACAGTCAGCTTAGTGGACCTGCTGGACCTACTTGTGATGAATAAAAGTCCGATGGTAATTTCCAATAATTAAAAATAAATTCATGAGACATTGATAAGTGACATTCTTCAAGAATCAATAGGTATATCATTAGAGTGAGTGGGTCTTTAAGCCAAAAATATTAGCTTGATATTATTGATATTGTGGATCTGTCTCAGTCTGTACGTTCGTCACGCTTTGTTGCCTAAATGTACTATAGTTACAAGATATTCTAATTTTGTTTCTAACAAAGGTGCTATTCCTTGCAAGAGAATAGTCATACTGTAACTAGAATTGAGCCGTTTCCTTTGTTTAAACTGTGGTTACGTGTCATTCATGGGCAAGTAAATTGGCATTTGATTGCTGGGTGTTGGTTGCCGTTCTCTGAGCCGTGTCGAGGCCCTGTCGTCGGGGCTAAGAGCAGGGAGGAAGTACAATCATTTTCTCCAGCAGTAGACAGGAAACCATAGGGTTTTACTATAATGGCCAACCAAATGGAGGGAAGCAGAGCGCAGTGGCTCATTAGAGAGTGGGGAATGGGAGAAGTTATGGATAAATTGGTGTCAGGAAGTAGTCAACAGGATGTTCCTCACCCTTCCTCTGAGGTGAGGCTGTGTGTGTCAGTGGTGTCGCCCATGGGCAGCGGGAGTGGCAGCATGTCCACCAGCTGCGCTGAGGCAGAGTAGTGCAGGAGGCGGGGTGACTCCAGGTGCTTGAAGCACTCTGAGCGCCCACCTGGAGGAAAAATACACACAGGCACCAAGGTTAACACAACAAAAACAATACTGTCAAGGACAGTGGTTCTGACTGTACCATCCATTCCTGGAGGAACCCCCAGGGGTGCACATATTTGTTCTAGCCCAACACGAACACACCTGATTGAAGATAACTAATTACGAAGCCCTTGATAAGATCAATTAGGTGTGCTGGGGTAGAACAAAAAGGTAAACACCCTGCGGGGCAGTGAATACACTGGTTAATTGTTCCTGAGCATTAAACTCCTTTAGGGTATGAGTGGTATAAGAACACAGTACAGTACCTGGTGGGAGGTGGCTGAGCCTCTGTTTGTAAGGCATTCCCCTCATAGCCAACGCCTGGCTCCTCGACGACAACAGGGGGGCGCTGTTCACCGCATGGAGATCTGGGAAAAGAGACAAAGTCTGTGACTTAAAAGTAACTACAGATCGACATTCACCAATAGCAAGGACATCAAAACCATGCAAGGAAGACACCATATTGACAATCACCTTGCTTGTAATTATTTTCCCACGACTCCTTGAGCACGCCCATCTTGGGCTGCGAGGGCAAGGCCTGTTTCCATGGCAATGCCTGGCCACCCTGGACAAGCGTGGTCTTGACAACTGTGGCAGGCTGGGAGATGCACACCGTCGCTGCGCAGTCCTGCGAGGAGGTGGTGGTGTGGCAGTGGGGCCGCTTGGGGCATCGGGCAGGGCTGTTGAAGGTCTTGAGGCCATTACCCGTCAGGTCCACGTAGAACGTCCCGTAGACACCGCAGCTGTCGGGCACAATGGGGACAGCCACGTCCAGAGAGCTGGGGTCCTTCTTGGCTGTGATGGGCAACGCTGGGAATAAGAAGATGACCACTATTTGTCCCCCATGATGATGTTAAATGTTGTGCGTCCACTTGTGTGGCTGGAATTGTATTTTTAAGTTGTCAAATTATATCTATCGATCTAAGATTGGAGAAATTCTGAGGCAGAATGGATCAAGTGTATTGCTTACGTAGCAGAGGTTCTGAGCTTCCATGATGAATAGCAGAGTTAGTTGTATAATCAACTGGTCCAGAACCAGTCACAGTAAGAAATGCGGTAGGAGGAACTTAAATTTTTTTTTTTAACCTTTACTTAACTAGGCAAGTCAGTTAAGAACAAAGTCTTATTTACAATGACGGCCTATCAAAAGGCCTCCAAGGGGGCTGGGATTAAAAATAAAATATAAATATTAGACAAAACACACATCACGACGAGAGAGACACCACAACACTACATAAAGAGAGACCTAAGACAATAACACAGCACGGCAGCAACACATGACAACACTGCACGGTAGCAACACAACATGACAAAAACATGGTAGAACTTATTCTAGACCAGCTTTAAAGCAGAACTCACTAGTCCTTCTGAAGCCGGGGTTCTCCTGGCTCTGAGCCCACAGTCCCTGGTACTTCTCGTCACTCAGGGTTGGTCTCCACACACCCGAGATCCACGGAGAGTCTGGGGCCGCCATTCTGTAGAGACACAGATCAATCAATCAGTCAGCCAATAATGTAATTGGTGTGGTTAAAATATCAAAACTAGGAGGCACATATAGTGGATCAGATCATATTACACATGAGCAAACACAAAGTGTACAAAACATTAGGAATTACCTTCCTCCTTTTGCTCAGAACAGCCTCCTATGAAAAGCCAACTGACATTTACTCCTGAGGTGCTGACCTGTTGCACCCTCTACAACCACTGTGATTATTATTATCATCTGAACCTGTTATGAACATTTGAACATCTTGGCCATGTTCTGTTCTAATCTCCACCCGCCACAGCCAGAAGAGGACTGGCCGCCCCTCATAGCCTGGTTGGTTCCTCTCTAGGTTTCTTCCTAGGCTCCGGCCTTTCTAGGGAGTTTTTCCTAGCCACCGTGCTTCTCCACCTGAATTGCTTGCTCTTTGGGGTTTTAAGCTGGGTTTCTGTACAGCACTTTGTGACATCAGCTCATGTAAGGAGGCCTTTATGAATAAATGTAATTGAATTTGTTGAGGCATGGGCTCTACAAGCTGTCAAAAGTATTCCACAGGGATGCCCATGTTGACTCCAATGCTTCCCACAGTTGTCAAGTTGTCTGGATGTCCTCCGGGTGGTGGAACATTCTTGATACACAGGAAACTGTTGGCTGTAAAAAAAACAGCAGTATTGCAGTTCTTGACACAAAACGGTGCGCCTGGCACCTACTACCATACCCTGTTCAAAGGCACTTAAATATTTTGTCTTTCCCATTCTCCCTCTGAATGGCCCACATACACAATCCGTCTCAATTGTTTAAAGGCTTAAAAATCCTTATTTGACCTGTCTCCTCCCATTCATCTGGTTGAAGTGGATTTAACAAGTGACATCAATAAGGGATATAGCTTACACCTGGTCAGTCCGTCAGGGAAAAAGTGTTCCTAATGTTTTGTCCACTTTGGGTTTAACGAAACAAAAGGTAGTGAAATTGTCAATGAGCCACACTGTTCGTCTTCCACCTACCTGTGTTTTATGATGAGGTCCTCACTGGCCAACCTGTACAAACCTGCAAAATCCAGAGTCATAGTAACTTTATAGTCTCGTTGATTTCCCAATGAGGGAACACACCTTATACAGGAACACTGGAGATGACAATGTTAATTCCATCCTTGATATAATTTATCACATGAGAATTTGACCTTGAATGATGAGTCCAGATCAACCTATGGAATGCATGCCCACTACAATACAACCCTGTGAGGGGTGAAATCTTCAGTTACACATCAAATAACCAGAACCTCTTGTTTTAGCTAAACATAAAACCTGATTAGCTGCTAAAGCTAATTATGTACCCATAATGGCACAGTGGACTAGCGTACCATGACATATCCATGCTCCAAATATCCTATGCCAAGCTAATACTAAAGATACAACATATAAGCTATCTCCCAATTCCTGCCCAGACAGACCTTTAGCCTTGATGTGGCTTCGTCCCAGGTGGTCGCCAGGCCGGGTGTGGCGGCGGTACAGGCAGACGGCTGTTATCACCAGGATGCACCACAGGAGGGCGCCAACACTCCCAATGAACACTGGGCCCCTCAGCAAGGCCAGGACCTGAGTGAGGTCCCTACTGGGGCTGTCCGACTGGGGGGCCCCAGACCTCTGGGAGTCTGGAATAGGGAGAGACGGGAAAGTCAAAAACAAGACAAAAATGAACACATGAGAGAGAGAGAGAGAGAGAGAGAGGTTTCAGGCTCTGTTGTGTGGGGGTTTATATAATATTTTAGATTCTTCAAAGTAGCGACCCTTTGCCTTGATGACAGCTTTGCACACTCTTGGCATTCTCTTAACCAGCTTCACCTGGAATGCGTTTCAAACATGAAGAAACGTTCAAAGTTCTTTTCCGGATTTACTGACCTTCATGTCTTAAATTAATGATCGACTGTCATCTCTCTTTGCTTATTTGAGCTGTTCATGCTATAATATGTACTTGGTCTTTTACCAAATAGGGATATCTTCTGTATACCACCCTTACGATGTCACAACACAACTGGCTCAAAAGCAATATTGGCTCAAAAGCAATAAGAAGAAAAGAAATTCCACACATTAACTTTTAACAAGGCACACCTGTTAATTGAAATGCATTCCAGGTGACTACCTCATGAAGCTGGTAGAATGAGAGAATGCCAAGACTGTGCAAAGCTGTCATCAAGGCAAAGGGTCGCTAATTTGAAGAATATAAAATAGATTTTGATTTGTATAATTGTTTTTTGGTTACTACATGATTCCATATGTGTTATTTTGTAGTTTTGATGTCTTCACTATTATTCTACAATGTAGAAAATAATACAAATAAAGAAAAACCCTTGAATGAGTAGGTGTGTCCAAACTTTTGACAGGTACTGTGTCCAAATGTTCCCTTAAAAATCAACAAATAAAACACTGAAATATCACATTTACATAAGTATTCAGACCCTTTACTCAGTATTTGTTGAATCACCTTTACAACAATTACAGCCTTGAGTCTTCTTGGGTATGACTCTACTGTATTTGGGGAGTGTCTCCCATTCTTCTCTTCAGATCCCTTCAATCTCTGTCAGGTTGGATGTCAGGTTGGATGAGGAGCGTCGCTGCACACATCTCTCAGAGATGTTAAATCGGGTGCAAGTACAGGCTCTGGCGGGGCCACTCAAAGATATTCAGAGACTTGTCCCGAAGCCACTCCAGAGTTGTCTTGGCTGTGTGTTTAAGGTCATTGTTCTGTTGGAAGGTAAACTTTTGCCCCAGTCTGACGTCCTGAGTGCTCTGGAGCAGGTTTTCATCAAGGATCTCTGTACTTTGCTCCGTTCATCTTTCACTCGATCCTGACTAGTCCCCCAGTCCTTGCTGCTGAAAAACATCCCCACAGCATGATTCTGCCACCACCATGCTTCACCGTAGGGATGTTGCCAGGATTCCTTCAGATGTGACGATTGGCATTCTGATCAAAGAGTTCAATCTTGGTTTCATCAGATCAGTGCATCTTGTTTCTCATAGTATGAGAGTCCTTTAGGTGCCTTTTCAAACTCCAAGTGGGCTGTCATGTGCCTTTTACTGAGGAGTGGCTTCCGTCTGGCCATCCTACCATAAAGGCCTGATTAGTGGAGTGCTGCAGAGATGGGAGAACCTTCCAGAAGGACAACCACCTCCACAGAGGAACTCTGTCAGAGTGACCATTGGGTTCTTGGTCACCTCCCTGACCAAGGCCCTTCTCCCCCGAATGCTCAGTTTAGCCTGGAGGCCAGCTCTAGGAAGAGTCTTGTTGGTTCCAAACTTCTTCCATTTAAGAATGATGGCCACTGTGTTCTTGGGACCTTCAATGCTGCAGGCATTTTTTGGTACCCTTCCCCAGATCTGTGCCTCGACACAATCCTGTCTCGGACTCTACGAACAATTACTTCAACCTCTTGCTTGGTTTCAGAACCTTTTGCGTTCGGTTGACCATAGATAACCGTTGCATGTTGTCACTGACCTATGACCACTCTATGGGGGTCACTCTGCACCCCGACGCCAGCTCCATTGACCGTTGCCACCCGGACCCAGTACTGTTTCCCTGGGTACAGAGGGCTTATTTCCAGACTGTAGGTCCCACCGCCCACTGTCCAGTTCAGGTACTGCTGCTCTTCCGACTGCACACACCACACCTGGATAGGACACACGGACACACACCCAGAGATCAAAGAGGGAACCAGGGAAGCGTTACACTTTGTGTGTGTGTGTGCTTTCAGGTGATTGATTCATTCTTCAGCAGGAGTAATAGGCAACTCTGGTCCTGGAGAGCTGGCTTTTGTACCAGTTCAGCACAGCTTTGATTAAACTTATCATGGTCTTCTTCCAGAAGTTAAACCACTTCTATCAAGACTGATTAGTTGAATCAGGTATTTCACACTTGAACAAAAGCCTGCAGGCCAGGGTTGCATAGGACAACCTGTCAATACAATGTCTCATTAGAATATGTGAATGTATTATGTCAGGTACTGAATATAGAGAAAAAAACTCACACTGGAATTTCTTACATTCTCACAAATGTTTCATAAAACACATTGTGGAGCATACAAGAATGTCAGTGTGCTTGAGCAACTTCTTCAAGCACAGATACAAGAAGGTAAAAGGGATTTTTAGTCATCTTGTTCTTACCTGGTATCCCTTGATGATGCCGTTGTGAGATTCATGGGGGGGAGGCTTCCAGGTCACATGGACCGTGTCATTATGGTCAGGGGTCATCGTTATGGAGATGGCCTGAGGTGGGGCACTAGGCACTGTGGGAGGATGGAGTGTCATCAAAATAACAAGACGTAAAAACCACAGACACACAACCCATCTTGATTCAAAATATCGTTTTTAATCTTCATAGTACAAAATAGCACTAAAGTTGGACTACTCCTGAGCTACAGTATCCAAAGAAACACCTAGATTTTCATAAATGTTTCTTTTGAGTTGATAACAGCCAACTCTAACCGTTTTGAACCCTTACCTGTCTCAGGTACACCTAGGTGCCTGGTGTTGCTCTCCCGGCCGTACAGGCTGCTTCCGTAGGGACGCACTTTGAACTCATACTTGTAGCCCCTCTTGAGCGGGCCGACCAGTGTTTGGAAGTTTGGTAGTACAACCCTCTTAGCCGCCCAGTCCGAACTGGCGGGCAGGAGAGAGCGATAGAGGACCTCGAAACCATCCAGGTAGTGTGGCTGGGTTGGGAAAGACTGGAGCTGAAAGGAACAAAACAAAAGGAAAGCCACAGTTAAAAGATATGCCTTTCTGGAGTAGAAACTCAAAAAAGACATCCTTAAATCCGCATTATTTGAATGTTCTCTGTGACATGAAAATAATGTTCTGAACAAATGTGAAAAATGACACACCTCAATCTTAGTTCAGCAAAAGGTTAATACCTAACAGTTTTCATAATAATACATGCGCCTTCATGTGACGTCTGATCTCCGTACCTTCCACTGCACTTGGGACATGTTGGAGTTTGGAGTCAGCACCGTCACATTCTCCAGAGCCACGCGCAGGGCCGACAACTCTCTGTGAAGGTCCCTCTGTCTGGTACTTGAGGCTTCTGTGAAGTAGGGAGAAAAATCTTCAGAGAAAATAATATTTTCTGTTCATAAATAGAAGTTCCCTACTGGCACTGAAATTGACACAAAACTGGCACTGAAATTGACACTAAACTCCATATACATTTCCATAGTGATCCTAAAAACGGTTTACGTTAGAACCACACTCAATTCCGCCGCCAATTCACGGACGCCATAAAAAACTATTGTGCCTAATATGGTTTTTGTTGTGCATTCCAGTTTCCTGTGTTCCCTTCGGAGAAATAGATATAGACTCAGCAAAAAAATAAATGTCCTCTCACTGTCAACTGCATTTATTTTCAGGGTAAATATTGTAAATAATATGTGTAAATATTTGTATGAACATAACAAGATTCAACAGCTGAGACATAAACTGAACAAGTTCCACTGAACAAGTTCCACAGACTAACAGAAATGGAATAATGTTCCTGAACAAAGGGGGTCAAAACCAAAAGTAACAGTCAGTATCTGGTGTGGCCACCAGCTGCAATAAGTACTCTAGAGCATCTCCTCCTCATGGACTGCACTAGATTTGCTAGTTCTTGCTGTGAGATGTTACCCCACTCTTCCACCAAGGCACCTGCAAGTTGCCGGACATTTCTGGGGGGAATGGCCCTAGCACTCACCTTCTGATCCAACAGGTCCCAGACGTGCTCAATGGGATTGAGATCTGGGCTCTTCGCTGGCCATGGCAGAACACTGACATTCCTGTCTTGCAGGAAATCACACACAGAGCGAGCGGTATGGCTGGTGGCATTGTCATGCTGGAGGGTCAAGTCAGGATGAGCCTGCAGGAAGGGTACCACATGAGGGAGTAGGATGTCTGCCCTGAAACTCACAGTGTTGAGATTGCCTGCAATGACCAAGAGCTCAGTCCGATGATGCTGTGACACCGCCCCAGACCATGACAGACCCTCCACCTCCAAATCGATCCCGCTCTAGAGTACAAGCCTCGGAGTAACGCTCATTCCTTTGACGATAAACGTGAATCCGACCATCACCCCTGGTGAGACAAAACAGCAACTCATCAGTGAAGAGCACTTTTTGCCAGTCCTGTCTGGTCCAGCGACGGTGTGTTTGTGCCAATAGGCGATGTTGTTGCCGGTGATATTTGGTAAGGACCTGCCTTACAACAGGCCTACAATCCCTCAGTACAGCCTCTCTCAGGCAATTGTGGACAGTATGAGCACTGATGGAGGGATTGTGCATTCCTGGTGTAACTCAGGCAGTTGTTGTTGCCATCCTGTACCTGTCCCGCAGGTGTGATGTTTGGATGTACCCATCCTGTGCAGGTGTTACACATGGTCTGCCACTGAGAGGACGATCAGCTGTCCGTCCTGTCTCACTGTAGCGCTGTCTTAGGCGTCTCACAGTACGGACATTGCAATGTATTGCCCTGGCCACATCTGCAGTCCTCATGCCTCCTTGCAGCATGCCTAAGGCACGTTCACGCAGATGAGAAGGGACCCTGGGCAGTAGAAAGGCCTCTTTAGTGAGCTAAGTTTTCATAACTGTGACCTTAATTGCCTACCGTCTGTAAGCTGTTAGTGTCTTAACGACCATTCCACAGGTGCATGTTCATTAATTGTTTATGGTTCATTGAACAAGCATGGGAAACAGTGTTCAAAACCTTTACAATGAAGATCTGCGAAGTTATTTGGATTTTTACGAATTATCTTTGAAAGACAGGGTCCTGAAAAAGGGCCGTTTCTTTTCTTGCTGAGTTGATTACATTTAGCTGTAAAGAAATAGGGAACGATAGGATAAACTTTCACCGAGGCGAAACTGGCTTAGACACACAGTCCTGCTGTACACAACATAAACACTGTACATTACATATTCAACCAATACACAACACATAAACGTAGCGTTGAGGGCCCAAGCTAAGAGCTCTTACCCTCCACCACTAGCTGTGCACTGGCGGTGACCACCCCCACATCGTTGACAGCTGTGCAGGTGTACCTCCCAGAATCCAGTGACGTCACATAGTGGATCTGGAGGCTCTGGTCAGGATTCACTAGATACCTACAGACATGACACAGAAATCAGTACAACATTCACTCTAGCAACTGCATGCAATTATTAGAAATCAAAGAATGACATATTATTGAACAGTATACTAAGTATTGCCTTTCATGACATATGTACTGACTGTGCTGTGGAGTAGCTGAGAGATTGTTTTTGTTTTTTAAATGTTACATATACACCTCATGTCAATGACAGTTTTTAGTCCAATGTTCAGTTAATGGACAAAGCTTTTTTAGTTGAATGCAAGAATCAGACCTGCCATTGGGCAGAGGGCCCTGCTCACGGATCCACTCCACAGCAGGCATGGGGTCTCCTTTAGCCTCGCAGTAGAACTGGGCAGACTCCCCCGTCCCCACCGACACATCCTGAGGCTTCAGCACCAACACTGGCTTGGCTGGGGATTGAGAAAGCACGGACAAATGTGAAAAGTATGGTTAGTCATATCATACCTCTATGCATACAATTCCATGCTATCCCTTTTGTCAATAGCAAACATTCTTAGCAGCATGACATACCTTTTCCACAATGTTGTGCAAACCCAAACTGTACTGTGCTGACTCAGTTCTTTTTACATTGTCATTTCCAGCAACAAATCAAATCTTATTTGTCACATACACATGGTTAGCAGATGTTAATGCGAGTGTAGCGAAATGCTTGTGCTTCTAGTTCCGACAATGCAGTAATAACCAACGAGTAATCTAACCTAACAATTTCACAACAGCTACCTTATACACACAAGTGTAAAGGGATGAAGAATATGTACATAAAGATATATGAATGAGTGATGATACAGAACGGCATAGGCAATGGTGGATGCATAATCAGGCCAGCGCAGTACAGCTTGGCTCAGTAGTGTGAAAAGGTTATTGCTAAAACACTGATGTACTGTATATGGGGTCAGAGTTTATCTTACCTAGGACAGAAAGGCGGGCAGCCCTGCTCACTCTTACTCCCACTGTGTTGGAAGCCACACAGATGTACACGCCAGAGTCATTCTTCTGGGCTGGGGCAATGATCAACCTCCCATTCAGCGCCTATAGGTCACATGGGTAGCAATCACATATAGTAAAAAATAAAAAGTTTCTTGCAGAGGATAAATAGTCTTGTACAAGCCTTGGCTTGTGTGAGCCGAAACGGCTCATAGGAGCAGGAGCCTATCTCCTGTTTCTGTAGAGTGAACATCTTGATGTACAAGTACACCCCCTGGACGGGACGATAGTCTATCACAGGGCCTTACCCCCAATCTGTCTCCTTAATGCTGAGTGCCAAACAGAGACGCATTGGGTCCCATTTTTTGTCTTTGGTATGACTCAGCCAGGGATTGAACTCTCAACAGTCAAATCTCAGGGCTGACCCTCTAGCCAGAAGGCCAACGAATATGCCATTGCAGAGGATAAATGATCATCATTTTTGGTCGAAGATGATAGGTCCTCTTTTATTAATGAAGAAGGAAAATGAATGAAGCAGCCTGTGGTTTTAATCAAACTTTTGTACAACAATGCCCTCTATTGGTAAAAGGATGATACCACATTGGGATTGGAGAAATAAGTAATCAAACAAAACAGTACATTTCAGCTCCTGCCACCTCTGAGAATTAACTAAAATTAGATAAATTCATTCAAATATGGAAAAAGCTACATGTTTTGAAAATACATTTTCTGCAATGAGATGCAGACTGACAACTGTCCCAGTGTTAATTTCCAATTTCCAAATCATACAAACCCCCTAAAAAGCATGTAGCTATGTTTAAGGAGGTCTCACAGTGTAATGCGGGTCAGTGTTGTTGATGGGGACCCCGTCTTTCCTCCAGGTGACGTTGGGTTCGGGGTGTCCCACCGGCGGGCTGCAGTTCATCACCACCACCTCCTCAACAGCCACCTCCACATCACCGGGCTGCACCCGGAAGTCTTCACCGAGAGCTGGAAGAAGACATGACAGAAGAGGTCCATTCATAACCAGTGAGTCTGAGACAAGCTGGTGCACAATGCCATAACAGTACATTGTATGAAAACGTCAAAGTTAGTCTACAAGCCTGAAGTTCATAAACATTGCCTGGGAAACGTGCCGAGCACAACACACATCACTGCGTGCTTGAATTGTCTTCACAAATGAGAGTTTTGACCACCAAAAACAAGCAAGGCTTACAATAACCTCATCTAATGATTTTTTTTAAACAAAACCATTACCATACATCACACAGCTCCAAATAATCAGATATTCTTTACACGGAATACATAGTGCCTTTGTCCCGTGTCGCCCCATCAACAACCACATACAGTACCAGTCAAAAGTTTGAACACACCTACTCATTCAAGGATTTTTCTTTATTTTTACTATTTTATTATTTTACTATTTTATTTTACTATTTTATTATTTTACTATTTTATTATTTTTACTATTTTCTACATTGTAAAATAAACTATGAAATAACATATGGAATCATGTAGTAACCAAAAAAAGTGTACATTCACCTACTCTGAATCTCACAAAGTCACCAGACCAAAGGACATATTTCCACCTGTCTAAAGTCCATTGCTCGTGTTAATGAACTTATCCTCTGCAGCGGTTAACTCTGGGTCTTCCTTCACTGTGGCGGTCCTCATACCGCTTGATGCCAGTTTCATTATAGCGCTTGATGGTTTTTGTGACTGCACTTGAAGACTCTTTAAAAGTTATTGAAATTTTCCAGATTGACTGACCTTCATGTCTTAAAGTAATTATGGACTGTTGTTTCTTTTTGCTTATTTGTGCTGTTCTTTCCATAATATGGTCTTTTACCAAATAGGGCTATCTTCTATATACGACCTCTACCTTGTCACAACACAACTGATTGACTCAAACGCATTAAGAGGAACGAAATTCAACAAATAAACTTTTAACAAGGCACACCTGTTAATTGAAATGCATTCCAGGTGACTACCTCATGAAGCTGGTTGAGAGAATGCCAAGAGTGTGCAAAGCTGTCCAAGGCAAAGCCTGGCTACTTTGAAGAATCTCAAATATAAATAAAATATATTTTGATTTGTTTCACACTTTTTTGGTTACTACATGATTGCATATGTGTTATTTCATAGTTTTGATGTCTTCACTATCATTCTATAATGTAGAAAATAGTAAAAATAAAGAAAAATCCTTGAATGAGTAGGTGTGTCCAAACTTTTGACTGGTACTGTACATTCCTCAGAGGTCCTAAACAATTCATGGAGCAAACTTGACCTATCTACAGTGACAAAACCACAAGTACATGACAGACAAGCCTGACCTCTTGACAGGAACAAGTCATGTTTACTCAATCATTAAAAGTAACTGTGAACCATTTAGGTTGAAGGTCTAAGGAGCTTCCTCCAACTATATCCAAAAGGACAGAAACAATGGCCTTTCACCTTGAATGTATAAATTACAACATGTTTAGGATGCCTGTTTAAATCTTCACTGATACCATTACATTGCAACACCAAATGGAATCATGAGACAAAACATTTTGGGACATACAATGGTCTAGTGCCATAAAGTACTAGTAGAATATCTCCAATCTTTTGTTCAGCAAAATATTAAGGAATGATCTGAAGCTGGAATTCTTTAAAATGTAGATACGTGTATTCTTCAACTTAATAATTAGCCGGAAATTAACTTAGTCCAACTCTTGAATTAACAGTGATGCATGGTTTATTGCTGTTTAGGCTACTTGTCCTAACCAATACAACTATACTGACAAAGGTCATGATTGCACAATTATCTTAATGAAACTAACCCAGATAAATAAAGGTTCATTTCTAAATATACCACGATCCTTCTGCTACTGTTCTCTAAAGTACTGTTGATCTGCCAACTGAATCTAAATGAAGTACCACTGTCTATTGTCCCAATGGCTCCACCACCAAATGTACTGCTCCAGGGAAGTTCCCCCAACAAGTCAATCAGCCACTAATTATACCATCCAGCTCAGGAATCCAGTGGTCTCTGGGTGACCCTGTTTTGGGTGCAAACAGAGGCTGGGGGTCAGGGGTCATTTAACAGTGTTTGTCCTGGAGAGGGGGTATTCATTGACATTGGACCCCCTTACTTATTCTCTGTAATCACAAAGACAATCTCGCTCTCTCTTCCTCTGGAGCAGGATTCTGTGGGTCTGTGGAAACTGGGGGCATCCCGTTGACCTCAAAGATCATATATCAGCTTGATATAATGTTAAAGATCAGCATGGAGGTAGAGAGGAAGTGAATGGGACAGGATGTAGGAGCCACAAAGAGCCATACAACCAAGACAATAGAATGTATTCTAAGGCCACAGTTTCACATCCATCTGGCATAGGGTCACAGTCTTGGTCCTGGAAACCAGCCTTGTGTGGTTTTGGTTCCATCTCAGTATTAGCACACCTGATTCAGCTAATCAATATCTTGAGTGGTTTATTAGTTACCGCACACTGCGGAGACTGATACATAGTCTCTTCACTCACATGATCCATAACAGTGTGATGGTACCTCTCTTCATCATAGTGTGCAATTATTTTTGCATGGTATCTTGGCATTTACAGTGCCTTCAGAAAGTATTCATACCCCTTGACACATTTTTTGGCAATTTATTTTTTTTTAAAATACAGGAATCGCTAATTTATTCAAGTATTCACACTCCTGAGATGTCAGAATCACCTTTGGCAGTGATAATGATCAGTCTTTCTGGGTAAATCTAAGAGCTTTGCACACCTGGGGCCTCATTTGACAATATTGGGAGGAACTATTCTAAAATACAACTTACGAAAGGAATTTAGAATGTTAATACGCATAGAAAATGTTTGAGTTATCAAACAATCCTATGAGTGCACACCGGTAGGAGATCACCATCGATAAATACCAATTGTTCTCAGCCTCAGTGCACGACCATGGCTATTTGCATTTCGAAATGTCCCTAATTAACCATATATGGTCAAAATCATCCCTTTAAAGCATGTGGGGAAAATAAAATGGCGTACCATGACATACAACCCAGCAAACCAAAAAATCGTAGAAAAATATACTTTTCCAAGAATGAAATACAGGTGCTAGTGTCAGAGATTGAGTACAACCAATATATTATATTTGGTTCGCTCAGTTGTGGCTTGACCAGTAAAAATTCAAACATAGCAACATAGAGAGGACCATTGAGCCAATTAGTTACATTAGCAATGGCAAATATACTTCAAACGAGCAGGCAACACTCATCAATAAGCCATCCATCCTCAACAGCTCCTTCCTGTAGGCGTAGAGGCCAACATAGCTGTTCTGCAGAATGAATGAGTTGTGCGTATCACCTGGCCACCACATTCAGCAGCGTCTTTTGCTCACCACATAACCTATCGCCTGCACATTAAGAGTGGAAACCTTTTCTGTTGACATAGCTGAAATTGTTTTAGGATGGCGCTTTTATGGTCATGTGGGTGCGTTCTATTGCTCCGTTCCTATTTGGGAACCCATTGTTGGCAAAAAAAAAAAAAAAAAAAAACTCTCGACTTCAACCTGTTGTGTGATGGTGTATGAAAATTGCATGTTACAGTTCGTTTTGCTGATGTTTTGTATCCAAAACATCGAGGGCTGTGAGCAGTGGCGGTTCTAGCTTGTATGGCTCCCTGGGCGAACGACCCCCCCCCCCGCCAACAAACAAAAAGGCACCATTCTGCACTAACTCATTTTTATCCTGACATTTGGAACAACAAATAAATAATCGTAACATTTAAAACAAAATAAATATAAAAATATATTCAAAAATAAGACTCAAAAACATCAAAAAGAAGTAACAAAGACACATAAAAACACATTGTAGTATATAAATACAAATAAAAAAGATAATCAAATTATTACACTACTACCCTATAGCTAACAAACACACATAACACTAAATTGCACAAATCCTATATCACGCAAATAGAATAACACACTTATAAAGAGAACATGATTATTACACTACTGCACTTCAAACAAGAAACACAAACTAAATTGCTCAACTGCCATCTAAACGCTGACCTTTCTTGCCTTCCTTGATGCAAAGTCTTCAATTACATTGTCATAAGACAACTGCTCAGCAATTGCATGGTTAATACTGATGACAGCAAGGCTACTAAGGCATGCCTGTGACATTGTGGACCTCAGGTAGGATTTGATGAACTTTAGCTTTGAAAAGGGCCTCTCTGCTTGAGCTAAGGTGGCTGGAAGAGCAAGACAAATTCTGAGAACAGTCCACAAATTTGGATACATTTGGACTGGTTTTATATTATTATATTATATTAACGATTTCACACAAACCAGAACAAAATGCAACAATATGTCTGTGAAACTATATATTCAAAGTATTGTGAATGAATTGTGGTTTATTTGGTAGCATTTCGTAGTGTGACTGATTTTACTAATTGCATTAGTACTGTACAAAGTTAGAGGTGCGCTATTTGATAGATTTCCCCCGCTCTCCCTACCTCGGGCTTTCAGTGGGGAGACCTGAGGTCAACCTACTCCCGCCCCCCTCCCCATCTCGTACTTCTGAGTGGGAGAACTTACCAGGCAGTAGCCCGTCTATCTCACAAACTAGAATCAGGGCGCCCACTCCGACAAGGTTAATTGACCCACAGTCCCACAAGGTGACATGATATCATTGACGTGACGTGCAAATGAGCGATGGAAAACCAATCGAGTCAAATGTCACCATTACACATTTTTGGGTGAGGGCGCCCCGTGCCGCCCCCGGCGGCTGCCCATGTTGCCTATACCTAAATCCGCTACTGGTTGTGAGATGCCGATCGGCAAGCTCCCGCTGAAAAGTGCATATTGCCAAAAACCCGAGGGTGGATAGCACTTGGATTTGCACTGGAATGGCATGCGTTTGTCTTTTTAAAGTAGGTCTTAAATCCTCGCAAATTGCTTCATCAGATAATTTCCCAAAACCAATCTGTACTTTCTGCCAAAAACAATCCCACCTGTCTCTATAAACGCGCTTTCTACGAAATGCAGCGTGCCAAATCTTCAAATAGAGTGAGATCAGCCTAGTGCGACTTACCATTATGTCAATCTTTTATAGTATTTCAACAATGGTTTCACTTTCACACGTGCCTCTAATTTAACAAATTACTGTATTTTATAAGAACTATTATTGGGGCAAATGCACTAATGTACTCAAGTTATATGACTGTCAAGATATGTTTCATGAATTCACAATGGAAATACAACTATTATTACTCTCAATTTTTTTTAAATGTTCAACATATATTTTCCCCATTCTACGCTTGACAAGAAGTTCCCTTATTCCACCACTTGTCATTGAGCATTATGCATGGTCATAGCTGTGCGTAAAGTTACTAACACTCTTAAGCACACATGCATATTGACAAAACTCACACTTTACGTGGAACGCATGGTTTATGCACAGATGTGCCTACACATGACTGATAAATGAGGCCCCTGGATTGTACAATATTTGCACATTGTTCTTTTAAAAATTCTTCAAGCTCTGTCGAATTGGCTGCTGATTATTGCTGGACAACCATTTTCAAGTCTTGCCATAGATTTTCAAGCCAATTTAAGTAAAAATATTAACCAGGCCACTCAGGAACATCCAATGTTGCCTTGGTAAGCAACTCTAGTGTATATTTGGCCTTGTGTTTTAGGTTATTGTCCTGCTGAAAGGTGAATTTGTCTCCCAGTGTCTGTTGGAAAGCAGACAACCAGGTTTCACTCTAGGATTTTGCCTGTGCTTAGCTCTATTTGGTTTCTTTTTATCCTAAAAAACTCCCTAGTCCTTGCTGATGACAAGCATTCCCATAACATGATGCATCCACCACCACCTGCTTGAAAATATGAAGAGTGGTACTCAGTGATGTGTTGTATTTTCCCCAAACATAACGCTTTGAATTCAGAACATAGAGTTCATTTATTTGCCATGTCTTTTGCAGATTTACTAGTGCCTTATTGCAAACAGAATGCATGTTTGGAATATTTGTATTTTGTACAGGCTTCTTTTCACTATCGTTTAGGGTAGCATTTCTGGAGTAACTACAATGTAGTTGATCCATCCTCAGTTTTCTCCTATCACAGACATTCAACTCTGTAACTGTTTTAAAGTCTCCGTTGGCTCATGGTGAAATCCTTGAGTGCTTTCCTTTCTCTCAGGAAACGGAGTTAGGAAGGATGCCCGTATCTTTGTAGTGACTGGGTGTATATATACACCATCCAAAGTGTAATTAATAACTTCACCGTGCTCTAAGATAAGGGATATTCAATGTCTGCTTTTAATTTTTCACATATACCAATAGGTGCCCCTTCTTTACGAGGTATTGGAAAACTTCCCTGGTCTTTGCGGTTGAATCTGTGTTTGAAATGTACTGCTCGCCTGGGGGACCTTACAGATGTATATGTGGGTTACAGAGATGAGGTAGTCGTTCAAAAATTATGTTAAACACTATTACTGCACACAGAGTGAGTCCATGCAACTTATTATGGGACTTGTTAAGCAAATTGTTTACATCTGAACGTATTTAGGCTTGCCATAACAAAGGGGTTGAATACTTATTGACTCAAGATATTTCAGCTTTTCATGT
Source organism: Oncorhynchus masou masou (assembly GCF_036934945.1). Taxonomy (NCBI): domain Eukaryota; kingdom Metazoa; phylum Chordata; class Actinopteri; order Salmoniformes; family Salmonidae; genus Oncorhynchus; species Oncorhynchus masou. The sequence continues at coordinate 43,499,800 of NC_088222.1, forward strand.
TTTATTAATTTGTAAAAACTTCTAAAAACATAATTCCACTTTGACATTATGGGGTATTGTGTGTAGGCCAGTGACACAAAATCTAAATTTAATCAATTTTAAATTCAGGCTGTAACACAACAAAATGTGGAAAAAGTCAAGGGGTGTGAATACTTTCTGAAGGCATTGTATGACAAGATAAATGCATGTCCATCTAGTTTGAAAGACTTCCCCACAGTCTTACCTGCAATATAGAGGGAGGCATTGCGGCTGGTGGCCTTGCCTGCGCTGTTCTTTGCCACGCACGCATACACACCCTCGTGTGACTGACTCCGCCTCCCAAGGACCACGCTGAGGAAGAACAGGCTGCCCTCTGACAGAACGATGGGTCGCGATTGGCTGTCCAGCTTGTCCATCTCCAGGGGCTGGCCATTGCGGAGCCACTCGATGGAGGGCTCGGGTGTGCCTTCGGCACGGCAGGAGAGGGTGGCAGGGCTGCCTACCTTGACCACCACGTCTGAGGGATGGTGGACGATCAGCGGGGTTACCTCCACTACCTCCGCCCTCAGCCTGGAACCTGGAGGGAACAAAAACAGTGGATGGAGGAAAGATGGAGAAAATAAGGTTCTGTCAAATAGGTTCTGTCTAAATAGTTCATTCACAGAAGCTCTGGCAATAGTTTATTACTATTACTATGCATACTATTCATTTAGCAATGAATGGGGTGAGGAGGACGGGATCGGGCGTATTCAGGCTGGTATGGCCGTAAGCCATGGAACAAGAGTTGGATAGACTATTTCAACTTCATGGTACTCAAAAAAACTAACTTTGCATTAATATCCCTTGGGACCTGATAGTAGGAAAGGAATGTACTGATTCATACACCCATTCTAGTAATATCACAAACAAACACAAGTCATGGATGACCTTCCATTCCTAACTCACGTAACGGGAGGCCCTGTACAATCTGATCTTGGGTCAGTGTTTTAGGCTACATACGTCAACAAGCATCTCCTTTGGGAGTCTCGCCAATGCTTTTCATGCCATAAGCAACTCCCACCTTCAAAAACAAGTTCTACTGTGTTGGAGAGCAACAATGTAGTGCAGTATGACTCAAAGGCTAATGACAGATGGAGAGGTTGTGAGGACAAAGTGGGCAAAGTGGTCTCAAACAAAGTCTGCCTGAAGTAGTCTGAAGTGTGTGGTCCTCATTTAAAGTGGAACAAGGGTATACTTAAGAGTCAGTAATAGTGGGCTTTTACAGTAGAGACACCACACCCAGAGAGTGGCCCCTAGTTCAGGGTCAGCTCACACACTTAAGTAAAAGCATCCACCACAAACAAGCATAGACACCGGCTACCAACAAACAATGCCTATTCTTAGGACAGCAGCATTGGAATTCCATTGTTCGGCCCCTGGTAATGGATGACTCCAAGTTGGAGGAAATGGGGGGATTCTGCTGTACTTCCTGTATGGGACAGGAAGCTAAACCAGTCGCAAGGCCGTTTGCCCCCACCCACACACACTAAACAATAGAACAAAATTCCTTCACGCAAACACAATCAAGAGGGCTCAAAGGGAAATCTGTCACCTGTGCACTGAGTGCGTGGCTGTGGACCCCTGCTATTATTGCCCCGGCGACAATGCCCTTATTGAGTGGCAATGTCAAAACACTATTGATGCTAAGGCTTACACTGGCACTATGTACTATTGGATAAAAATTGGACTCTGGCCATTGAGCTGTGGTAGGCTATATATGGTTGTGTTGATTTTGATAATGAACATTGTAGCTGGAACAGTTATCTGATGGATGCTTTCATCATGTACGAGATGACATGCTTTCAAAGACTGTCAAGATTATTTTGATAGGATTTCAGATGTGTTACAATCAGCTAATCTTAACACTAGGCTCGCCATAGGTCTACCCCTGATTGCGAGGTAAGACATTTTTGTCAGTGGCTTGCAAAGTTTACATTGTTTCAGACAAAGCTATTTCCTGAGGGAGAGCCCACACTTAAGTCATGAAATGATTTTGAAAAATTGAAAGCAGTTTCAATTAAATATTTGGAAATTATGCATATTATTTACAAAACCTTTAAATGTAGACTAATACTATATTCTAAATGGTCACTTCCGTAAAGATTGGAATAACAATAGCCTAGTACTGTGTCAAACAGATGGACTGACTCAGGGGGGGGGGCTGTAGGCTACATCAACTGTTCATTATTTACTGAACAACAAAGTGCCATTGAAAAGTAGGAACATTATTTGAAGTAAGCAGGGGACACAAACAACCATCACAAACAGGAGAGAACTCTATTTGCTATGTATCACATATGGCTAAAGCCTGGTGTTAAAAAGCTTAGCCTATCAATAAACAAACGGTGTCTGATACCACTAGAAACTTATTTTGAGAATGAGCTCCATTCCTTCAACTAGGCCTCACAAACCAGGCCACAATAACAGAGCCATTGGAAAAAAAGGGTGGAAATATAGGCAGGGGAAACTTTTATAATGAACTTTATTTACTCAAATTGCTAGCAATAATTAAATAAACTATAAAAGCTGATATGTTTACCATATGCCTACAGTACATTACATGTATCATATACAAATAACAGCCTTACCTGCAAGGTTTCCAAGAGCTGCGAAAACTACCAACATTCTTATAAACACCTGTTCCGTCATTTTATGTTAGGTCACCAAGGTATGTAAACAAATCGTTATCGCATCGTTCACCTATCTGGTGAATATTACTTCACTTGAGGTGGCGCGTTTCCTGTTTTACGCTCAAATCCAAATTCCATTTGAGGAGGTTTCTTCTCCAGATTGATTAAGATTTTCCAGATAATTCCATTAGTGTTTCGTTTGCCATTCCATCACACATTGATTACCACCTTATCTAAATCCAAGAGAGCACCAATGCAATTAGCAACAGTCCCAAGTGACTACCATGCGAATAGAAGAGTTAGGCAAAGTGACAACAAGTCACCGCCTAAAAAATGCGCCACTCCCCCGTTTTAACTCCCAGTCTGAAAATGTGTCTTTCGTCGCATGAGTAGCTTAAGCCACCTTTTTAATCACCAACACATCAAGCACTGCCGCATAGTCTACACAGGATATAGGCTATTGTGGTTTACTTTGAACATACATCGTTTCCTCAAATGCAACACTTTTTCATAGAATAATAAGATCATTTGCATCTGGGGTACGTTGAAGCCTGTTTACATGTATTTCAATGTTCCCTCATTTGAAGTGCCAATTTGAGGTTATCACTTCGGGTAGCCCACAGCAATGTTGATCCTCATAAGCTATATTGGTTGCCTTTATATTTGGTTGCCTGCATTCTTTGAATGATTATACACTGAGTGTACAAAACATTAGGAACACCTTCATAATATTCAGGTGCACCCACTTTTGCTCTCAGAACCTCATGGACTCTACAAGGTGTCGAAAGCGTTCCAAAGGAATGCTGGCCCATGTTGATGCCAATGCTTCCCACAGTTGTGCCAAGTTGGCTGGATGTCCTTTGGGTGGTAGACCATTCTTGATACACACGGAAACTGTTGAGTGTGAAAACCCAGAAGCGTTGCAGTTCTTGATACACTCAAACCAGTGTGTCTGGCATCTACCACCATACACTTTTCAAAGGCACTTCAACATTTTGTCTTGCCCATTCACCCTCTGAAGGCACGCATACACAATCCATGTCTCGAGGCTTAAAAATCCTTCGTTGACCTGTCTCCTCCCCTTCATCTACACTGATTTGAAGTAGATTTAACAGGCGACATTAATATTTAACAGGCGACATTAATATTACACTCCCGTGTAATACAGCCATAAATGTGGAATGGTCGTCTTTTTTTTGTTGAAAACAATTTGTAGCAGCAGTTCTGTCAACACTGCATGGAACGACAGAAAATGAGGAGGCTCCCATGCTTCTAAACAATACATGGAAATGACTTAATCTCATGTTTCATGAACTGGTGACATTCTACAGCTCTTGCAGTCATATCTCATGGTTAATCATGGTGGAATTTCATCTGAAAATAAGATATGCTAGGAATTGTTTTGTAGATAGAAGCGATCACAATAACATCTGCTTATGTCAATAGCCTTTTTCAACTGATTTAAATGACTTATTTGAATGACTTGCTCTAGCCTACAGATGCATGCAGAGTAGGCCTTAAGAATAACAGATGCATTCTGATGTTTTCTTTCAGCGTTTAGAGTTTTAATTGAGACATTTTAATTGAACCAACATGGATACATCTCTCCTTTACACCCTTCTACAAAGACACTCAGATGTCATCACCTAGTGATACATTACAGCAGAGACAAGGAGGCCCGGCTAGAGCATAGCTGTGAGGAGAAAAGAAAAACGACTTTAGGAGCTAATAGATGCTGATCCCAATTACCCCAAATCCTGTAAAAACAGGGCTCCCGGAGGGAGATGGCGAGAAGAGAAAGGGATAACTACCAATGGAAGTCCATTTCCTCCAACAAACACATAAATAAAGTGTTGTTTATTGAACTGGCCATTGTTTCGGTCTAAAAAGGCCCAGTTGAGGTGACGGACGCTTATATTGATCCAACAACTCGGGTTAGATGGCCCCGGCCAGCTTCCAGACATGTTCAAAAGGTTTAGAGAGGCTGAAGAAGGAAGGCTCGCTCTAACCACATGGCATGGAAATGATGTTGGGTTAAATATGTGCTGAAGGATGGCTTCAAAAAATGTACCCAGTAGGTATTTTATAAACGCGAAGAAGTTCTGTTTGAACTGTTTGAGGCACAATTGTTCCGAAAGACAAGTTGAAAGAAGAATGCCATAGAACAAACTTATTGGCTGCAGTTAATGAGGTCTTCAACAATTTTGATGCCAATTCAGGAACAAGAGTAAACTGACCCAAGTCGACTCATACTGGTTTTCTATCAATCGTCCAATACATTTTTCTGTGTGTTTACCATCTTAAAGATGTCACGCATTGGTCCACACACTGGGACACATGCTGAGTGCAATGTCTCTCATAACAGCTTGGGGCAGGCATAGCTGTCTCACACTACAAAGAAAAATACACTTCATATGCAAATGACAAGCTTGCATAATTCATATAGAACTGATCATTTATGTATTTTACTTTTCATAAGTAGTTAATTGGATACAAAATATGTATGGGACCAACATTCTTTAGACTTTGATTGCAAACTTGGTGATGTCATTCTGTACTATTTTTTGATACGCCGACAGTCGATCAGATATACATTACCTAATCAGTAATGCATTATCAATAAGACGCCTAATTGCAGGAAAGCATTACTAATTCATGATATAGCCTAACTCCACAACTTCTATACTGCAATGAACTGCACCAAAGATGGATATAGTGGAACATGGAGAACCGTCTGAACTAATAGCATTAGCACTCCACAACACTATTGAGCTCATCAATCCTTCTTTACTATGGTACAGGTTTCCCTCAAAAGACATTTGAGCAAGGTCAGGGGGGAAGGAAGGGTGGTGCTTACCTTTTCTCCGGTGTGGCCTGTCCCTATGAGGCCGATGCTCCAATCGATGACGGACATGATCCTTATGATCCTTGACCTGTGTCTTTGACCCCTCGGCCAATCCCGGCTCAGGTAGACAGGTGCATTGGCACTGAAGTGACCCTTCCGCCCAGGTATAGAGCCAGGTCGCCCAGAGCAGACACATTCCAACCTGCATCTTCTAGCCTCTGCGTCTTCCCTATCTGGATGACAGCTCTACGCCAAAGCTCCGTGCCTAGCGCACAATCTCTGCCCCTGGTAGAGCCCCAACAGGCACATCTCAGCTAGTCTCTCCCCAGACAACTCTTAGACCTCCCTGCATTAAATTATTTGGAGATTGTTATAAAGAATGTTTTTTCTTTATATTCCTTGCACCCTGGCTTTTGTGCTCCCCTTCCTTCTCTCCCTCCCTCTTTCTTTTTTTGCCTCTCTCCTTGCTCTCTCACTCCTCTTTCTCTGTGCCTCTTTTTTCGGGGGGGGGGGGAGAAATATGTTGGGGGGGGGAACAATGATTGAAAAACAAGTTCAGGCCCCATACTGGGAGAGGAGCGAAGAGAAGGGGACCAAAGGGTCCTGTCTCCTCCAACAGCATATGTGTCATTCGTTCTGCACGGAGCAGGGGGACAGAAAACAAGGCCTGGAGGGGGAGGAGAAAGGGAAGAGAGTTTGGGGCAGGGGGAGGATACAGAGAAGCCTGTTTTACCAAAGCTTGATCAGTTCCATTAATCAAGTGTCTACCAGCTGACTGATCAAGTCCAGCACGATACCACTTTCTCCACTCCGCAACATCAAAGGGATTGGATATGCATCACGCCTCCCCACCCATTGGTTTGTGTTCTGAGATCATTTTTTCAAGGGAGACTGACTAAAGTAGGCAGGCGGTATCTGTTACGGTGTGCCCCCCTTTCCTGCCCATAGCGCTTTAGACCAAGGATTGGAGAGGGAGTGTTTCAGACCCTCTCTGAAAACTCTAAATGCATCAATGCAAGAAAGGGTAAGCCTTTGTTGGAGGATATTCATGCTTTTCCAACAAGGAATATTACAATATGCCATGAAAAGCCAAATGCAAGATGGAACAAAACTAGACATCAAGGCCGGTGCATTCTCATTTGTTGAGGTGTAGATAATTAATTTTCACCGGTGACAATTTCAATTTTCGGAGCTCACGTATCAATTATCTGGCCAGAAGAACGCCAGTTCCCTTTGATAAGAAGGGAAAGGGAAAAAAGGGGCCACAAAGTGTTATTTTTTTCACTCGCAGTCTTCCTTCAACGAGGCAACTCAAATCCCCATTGCCCACCCCCCACTAGTGCAACTAGCAAGGCAAATTTGTAGCCGCCTGCTCGCACAGTATGATCCCTCGTACATCATCTTAGATCAGCGATCACAATCAGACAAAAGTTTTTTTTTACAACGAACTTGTCGAAACGTTCTGGTCCGATGTTTCAACAACCACCATCCAGTCCAGCTGGTTGGAGACGAGAGGACTTGGGGGAACAGAGGTACCATGCTGGGCTAACACATCAGACCTGATCATGGGTTTTATCCCAACAACCTCTTGACAATTTTCTCTTTGTGCCCAGCAACCGCTAATGGACAATGACAGACTTGACGTTGATGTACTAAAAGTCACTATGGGGCAGGGAGATGCATACAGGGAAACCTTCTGCTGTATGCATCTAGTCTAGCAGTGAGCAGTACACATTACGATGCATAGCTAACCAAACTGTAAACCTCATAAAACCACCCTGATTTTAATATCTGATTGGCTACATCATCTTTCCAGTGTGAATTCAGCTCCAAAAAGTCTAACGATTGAGTTCAATGGACTATCACTATTCCATTTGAGGAACATGTCTGTGCAAAGTCAATAGTACAAACACCTCTTGCATCGTTAACCATTTCTTCAACACTTCATTGAGCTATTCCATTACAAATCACTCAGATTTCATTTGATACAAAAAGCAAGACCAACAGGTATGTCTTGTCCTCCCTGTGTATGAACTGACCGGACCACCAAACACACACACATCTTTCCTTTGGACCACAGTGACCATCTACCACAGACAACACATCTCTCACTCCATCATTACGACCACAGTCTTTTTAAAGCCCGACATCTTAACCCCTTCCCCGGGAGGTGGCCCATGTTCGGACACCTCTCCCCACAATCACAGAGGGATCCCCGAAGAGCCACGCTTTGCCCCGTGATGGGCCGTCGGGTCTGAGCTGACAGGAGGCCATTGGAGAGCACTCTGACCTCTAAATTGGGCCTTCGTCTTCACCCTGGGAGGAGGTAATCCCCTCCTGAGAGAGGGCTAAGAGGAAAGAGGCGACGCTGGCTCCTGGGACTCTGGATTTGTCCCAGAGTGTGTGGGGCACTGACAGCACCTTCTGGCCTCGCACAAAGGGCGTAATGGAGCGAGACCGGGGCGGCAGTGAGAAAATCCAGTCCTCTGCCCCAAAAATACATCGGCAGTTGCCAGGGCAACCCTGCACCAAGCAAATTTCTACCCCCCAAAACAACTAATTTCCCAGCTATGGTGAAGCAGCCAGCCAAGCCAGGGTAGTGAGGGGACTCACTGGAGGTTTGGATGTTCCCAGTTCCACTCGTTGGACAGGGAGCCTTAATCAAATTCAGGCTTTGAGGGATTTAGAACCAGTTCAACCATTTTTTGTGGGGTTGTCCCCTGTATAAGCCCTCAACAAAAAATGTATACTTTTGAAACCTATAACAAATTGGCAACGGAGGCCTGCTGAAAACTTGCCAGCCGAGTGGATCAAAGATCCATCATCAATACCGGCAGTGCTAAACCATTGGCTCTTGTCTCCTGTCAAACAGCTTGGAAGGGATGCTCTAGCCATGGGTCAGGATGTTGGAGCACTGATAGAGGATCTTCAGGGTTAGGTTGGGTAAGAGTGGAAAGGCTTGATGACACTGGCCATATTACACCAGGAACGGAGGATGAAGGATAGGGTGCGGGGGGGGGCAAGGCAGGAGTTCTGCTTCAATGCATCTCAAAACAGGCTCTAGTGAGGAGCACACTCCCCTTCCCCTCCTTTTTCCCCTCCCCTGCTTCAAAACCAAGCACCACTCCCACATCCTGGGCTTTGCACACCTCTTTGCCCCCACATCTCTATCTCCCTCTCTTTTTCTCTCTCTCCAGCCCCCCCCCCCCCCCATCTCTTTGTATGTCCAGCTGGCTGCTGCACAAAGGCTCTGGATCGAGGTTCCAAAAGAGCTTCAAACCCCCAGACGCTTTGTTCTGCCCATTTTCCCACTCCCTAGAGACGGAGTTTGGTAACAGAAATGATAATAAAAAAAGGAATAAAGCAAAAGAAAGAGTGAGAAAGAGTTGGATTGGCTGGAGCAAAGAACTTTGGGCGTGCGTCTTGCGCAGGCCCTAAACTGTCAGATTTGGAGCCTGAGGCAGCTGAAAGATGTGGTAATCGGTGGCATCTGCTGCATGGCGACCTTGAAATATCAACTGTTGTTGCAGGAAAAACATTTCAAAAGGTACATTTCAACGACAACCCCCACACATTTGCAAATAAACTAGTCTCTGCTAACATTTCAACGCATAGGCCACATTACTTTTCTACACCTCCCAGGTAAATCCTATCCAACAAGTGTCACTATGCTTCAAAACATTATACCACTCTATGGCGAAGATCATGTTTCATGGTAATCACATGCTCGATTACAGGCAAGGAGCCCCCCCACACACCCCCACCTATACCCCTTGTGTTGAATGATCTCAGATCCATCCCATGCCAGGCTGCACCACCCATTTCCAAGACTGTGTGAGAGGGACCTGTGGTGGTGGATGGGCCTGACCGTGTAGAAAAGGCCACTGTGTGGAGATGTGGGCCGGAACTAATAGGATTGGTTTTGATTCATTAGATTCTCTTTCATCATCCTGGTTGGAATTTCACTGCACGTCCCGTCGGGCTTTGCACTGCAAGGGAGCTGCAAGGAGCCAAGAGAGGGGCTGAGCAGTGGAAATTGAGCCCCTAGATTGCAAAAAGCATCATACTCTGTGGAATCATTGGTGATACTATCCTAACCACGCCACTGTGCAACAGAATGGTATGATTAGAGATAAATGATTGATGACATAAATAAGAGCAGACATCCATCTTACATCTTATAGGTTACTTACTATCCTCTATGGGGCAAAAGGAAACATGTTAGTGTCATGGTGCTATGTTACCAATAATATACCCCTGCTGTACCCCTACTGCTTGTGAAGGGTACCTTTTAGAATATATATATTTTTTTGTGATGTCTTTGACGATACTTCTACAGGCCTGGCCCCCCAGTATCACATTCGTTGCAGTCTGAATAATATAGGGAAACTTGATATACCGTATGTTGTCCTGGAGATTACATCTCATTTTAGGATTAGTGAAGATGCGTGTGAACGCTAGCTACACAATGCACACTTCTGATGAGCATTTATGCAATTTTATCTGAGAGTTGAAATGACAAAATAGCTTAAAAACAATAGCGCCCATTGTTAAAGGAAATAAATGCTGCATTAAGTTTTTTTGTGGGACAACAGCAAAACCAGAATTTGTGCTTTCCCACTTTGTTTTATTGTTTGGGGGTATGAGACCAAGAAAGACGGCATCAGTCAGTTGAAAAATTTACATTTCAATGTAGTCGAGTGCAGATCCAATCTATCTGGTTTAAATGCCGGCAAATGTGACAGAACACAGGATGCATCTGGAGTTAATGAACACGCTCACTCCATTTAACTATGTGAGAGGGCTACTACTTCACATCATAGTATGTCACAGCATTGCTACTGACAGGTCTCTCTTCATTCAATTTACTTGACTGACTTGAGAGGCTTCATGAATCAGACAGCTATGAGAAGTGTAATCAAAGAAGATATCTTAATTAACCAAAGTCACTCAAAGAGACACCTGGCTGCATCTGAACGTAGACAAACAGCGCTATGCATATCCTTAACAGGGCCTGCTTCAGCAGGACTAGGCCTGAGTTCTTTAGTGGCATTTTGATGCTGGATGATTTTGCTCGAAGGAATTCGTTTTCAGTAGGCGGGATAACCAACAATGAAATGTTTAATAAAGTTGTCTTGTAAAATATTTGTATTGTTAAAAAATATATACAAGTTCAGTAAAAAAAAAGCGAACGTCAAAAATATACATACAGTTAAATGACAGCTATAAGTCTTATCCTCTGAACTTTAGAGGTCCAAGAGATACATCCATTCCGTTAATGCAACTGCTACCCCACCACTACAATTCAAACTAATAACTATCTATATACAAAACATCAAAACATATAATCTATGTCAGGGTGAGATACCAGGCAACATTTTAGCCTATCTTTAATGATGGTTGGCCCAAAACTCCCCCCAACAACAAACACAACAGTTGACCACAGAGAAAACATTGGCTCTGCCTGTGTTTTGGTTCAGGTGCCAACTTGTCCGGTGCTCCATTTAACTAGGGCCCCTCTTAGTTGGCCTTTTCTCATCTCCAGTGCTGCACATACGGCCCTGGCCACCAGTCTAGCGAGTCAACTTGGCCTGGCCCCTCCGCTCTAATGTGTTCTCAAGGGCTTGGCATAGACGGCTTCCAGGAAATGCAGTGGCAGCAGGCCAAACAGAGCAACCAGGAAGCCCACACTGGCCACTGACAACAGGACATATCGGCCGATGAAGAAAGTGTCTACGATCTGTGGGAGTAGAGAGATAGGGTTGTTATGTTCATTCATTGGTTAACCAAATATACCGAACAAAATTATAAAACACAACATGCAACAATTTCAAAGATTTTGCTGAGTTACAGCTCGTATAAGGAAATCAGTCAATTGAAATAAATAAATGAGACGCTAAACTATGGATTTCACGACTGGACAGGGGCACAGCCATGGGTGGACCTGGGAGGGCATAGGCCCACCCACTGGGGAGCCAGACCCAACCAATCAGAATTAGTTATTCACTACAAAAGGGCTTTATTACAGACTAAGCCAAACTAACAGTACTCTTCTCATATTATGAGCCCCCCCCCCTCAACACTTTACATGTTCCCTTTATATTTTGGTTCAGTGTAGATCAAAGTCCAAATGGATGATGAATGAGTTAGCTAGGATCGATGATGGTTTGTGTATATCTGATAAATGGGTAACTTGTGTTTTAATTATCCTAATTCCTCTTTCTTCCAACAGATGTCACAAGTGAGCCACTGTAATCAGTGCTGGAGGGAAATGAGAAGGCAAGGCAGGCTTCTCTCCTCACATTTACTTCACTAGTGGCCAAATGTTTAAGCCAAATGTTAACATGGACTTTGGTAAATGCATTACAGTGTCTGACTTGACTTAGTAGATCATGACCCATGTTGCTCTATAAATGTACACGTTTCAGGCAGTAACTATATTGAACTCAAGCAAACATGGCCTCGTTCAATAAATGGACATGATAGGGCACGTTCAATAAATGGACATGATAGGGCAAGAGACTTGGCAATAATGATGTGAGTAATAACAGGCCTTATTTTAAAAGATAATGATCACTCTCAATGTATACAATATGATCACTTGTTACATCATCCACTTGAAATGGCTCAAAAAACTAAACACTTAGGTAAGTTGAAACAATGGCAAAAATACAAATGATTCAAATCACAAAAAAATGATTGAATGCAATATGACCAACCTTCCTCAAAGAGACACTAACTACACTTAATATGATTCATTTAATATAATACATAATTCACTAAGTCACAGAAGAGTCAATAGTACTGTGTTCCATCATCTTGGTCAATACAATTTCCAGCCAGTGTGTGTGTGTGTGTGTTAACTGGGGGCCCTTATGACTTAGATACAAGGTTACACTTGGACAGTTGTTGGTTTTACTGCGAGGCCTGTTGGAACAAAACACAAGGACCTGGGGGGAGGAGTGGAAGAGATGACTAACCAAGAGACCCAACTCCCTGAAGACCTGCTCCACCGTACAGATGCCAAATATTATGAGGCGGTAACAACCTACTGCTGACTAAAGATAGGATACTGGGGCCTTGGTGGGAGCTTCGGGGCAGGGGTGGGGGGCATTGTCTCTGGCGGATGCAGTGTTCTCTCATTTAACGCATCTCATTTTCTAATTTGCCAATTAGCCAGCAAGCGGAGCCCAGAGCTGGGGCCCATGTTTTATTAATGTGGCATCGAGCCGTTCGGTACGGAGGTCCTGTCTGGGGCCGGTCTAATTGGCACTGTGATATTTTGTTTTTGTTTAACAGCAAGAGGTTAGCCGTTTCTTACACACACACACACAGACACATGCATACACATTCACACATTATTGTGGTTGGTCACACACACACAATCTCTTAGTAACACACACACAGTAGCTAGTTATTCAGAGGTAAGTCACATATAATTTAATAGGATCTCTGTGGTAAGGAATAACTGGTTGAGCCTCTTCTATAAGACCACCTTCTACAAGCAAATTGCATGTGTAATAGGTCTGCCCTTGTGTGTTTCAATAGGCTTGGGCTACATCATTCCGAACTGTATGGTTTTTGATGTAATAATCGTCTAGTACACCAGTTGTAGACTATTGACAACTAATTACAATGTGCAATCAGCCGAATTAAAACTATTTTAGCTAAGCTTGTTTATTTTAATATGGCCTAGAAATTATGCACTCCACCAATCACCTTTTAAAATCAATAAAAATATGTTTTTTTGTTGTTTTTTTATTTTTATACACATGCCTAAGATTTGAAACTAATTTAAAAGTCAATGAATATTTCACTACATAAACCTAAATACATTAACACTTTTCTGTGGAAAAATAGATTTTTAAAGTATGACAGAGCAGCAAATAGTGAATTTATTCACATAAAAAACAGAATCCATAATGAATACATCGTCGAAAATATATTGCCTGATTCATCGGGTCTGTGTGTCAGCTGACCTTGCATATTGGCCTAAACTAACAGGAAAACAGGCACAGAACCATGTCTATGGCCCAAATGGCACCCTATTACCTATATAGTGCAGTACTTTTGACCAAAGCCTTATCAAAAGTAGTCCACTAAATAGGGAATAGGGTGTCATTTGAGACTAGGTTGCAAATTTCAATAAATTCCCTGGTATTTCCGAAATCCCAGTTGGAGGTGTTCTGGAATCGAGAGGGAATAAGCAGGAAATCCAGAGTCGTCCAACCAGAGTTTCTGGAAAACCAGGGAATTTATGGAAAGTTCCCGTAATTTTGCAACCCTATGAGACACCAGCCAATGCCTCTTTGTACTTCTGGTTTTCCCATGCACAGACAGCGCAGCAGGAAAGGCAAGCGCTGTGGTCTGTCTGTGCTGCGCTGCCTTTGGGGAGAGATAAACCAGACCAGGTCTTTATGACAAACACACCGCCACATGTTCTGACTGCAGCTCTGCAGCCAGTGCCAACAGGCCACTCTGCTTGGCCTACATAATGTACATGAGCCACAAAACAAATGCCACCATCACAAAAACAAAATGGGTTGCAGTTTACTTGTTTGGGACAAATCCCTCTGTGTTGTTCAGGGGAATCATTTGATGAGCGCAATACGCTATTCATATTCCATAGACCTTCATAGATGGGTTAGCTAATAATGACACAAAAATTATGCGCATGATTCAATGGGGCAGATGTCTGTAGCTGTGCTTGAATACTCATACTAACCATACTATTTGTGACATGAATTGAGTATATAGTATGCTTATTGGTCATAGTATGGATATAGTCAGTATACCAAAAGTTACCAGATGAGGTACTAAATTTGCAAAAATATGAAGTATACTCACAAAGGACACTATTTCCGTACCTTGGGACCCATAATGCAATTCTTCAGGAAATTTGCATGGCTTCACATCGTTTTCAGATTTGAAGAAAATGGTGGAAAATATGCAGCCGAAGTACAACGAGAGTGGATACAAATTAATTGCATTAACTAATTATAACAAATATTAAGAAAATGTTGAGCAATGTAATAAAGTAATGACTTTTCAAATAAGTTACCTTACACGTTATGTTGGCTGACAATTTGTTAGCTACACTGTCCTTACGAACCACATAGCATATCATTACAGCAGTAAGTACTGGTATGTTAGTTGGCTACTTATACATCAAACTTGCCAGTATATTAACTATAGGCTATCTAACTACCCAACGTTTATTGACTTGATTATTCCTGTCATTCTTTGCTTAGCTAAATGGTATAGTCGTTGTGCATTCTCAATGGACATTTGGGTGCTTTCGTAAATTCGCTCTGGCTATTTACTCCGATTTCAGAGCACTCTCGTCTGAGTGTACTAGAGCCCAGAATAATGAATTTACGAGTGCTCAACACTCGTTGAATATGGCCGGTGCCAGTAAACGTTGGCAAAAAAGCATATTTAAATTGTTGCCAGCAGCACAGTTACAGTCACCAAGCTTTGGAAAACATAAAAACAGCCTACCCAGCTCTGCTAGGGCGAGTAAAATTATCAGTGTGGTCTCATTTGTGCCTGGAAGTAGCTAGCAAGCTAGCCAACGTTAGCTTGGGTCCTTGACTGCTGTTATAAATTCAGAATGCTCAAATCAACTCTACCTCTTGGCCCAAGCGTCCCGTGTGCGCCCCGAGAGTGAAACACTCTGAATTTACAAAAGAGACAATCTGACAACGCTCTGAATTTACGAGCGCACACTGGCACTTCACATTGAATTTAGGAACACACACAAAGTTGTAAAATGTCTAACTAGTAATTTGTTATGCTAAACTAGCTAGCAAGAGGTTGCATAGCAACAGCATCAACTTGTTGTCTTGAAGAGTAAGCTAATTTGCGTTGACTCTAGTGTTCTATTTGCACATGTGCATTTACGGGGCACACCCCAAAAAATAAATAGCCCAGCATCACACAGTTCTTCTCCCTAAATTCCCTTTCCCTCCGCGTCTCATTCACTCAATTGCATGCGCACACAAGCTACAGAAATAGATGCATATAAAACTGTATCCAGCTGATGGGATACACAAGCAACATTCCTTGCAAAATGACAACAGTTTTATCACAAATTCAAAATGGACTGATATGTGTTGCAGTTTTGGAACGATTGTGTCCCGTCTATTTTCCACTTTGGCTCCTTTGTGAACCGCTAGTGCCGTTTAGAATTGTTTAGCCTAAGCTATAACACCACTAAACATAGACAGGTTCCAAAAATGAAACTACGCAAAAACATTAGTTCGATAAACACAAAGAGTATATTTATCAGAATCATTCAGCCTAGACCTACTCAAACAGATGTCGTGATTGTAATTCATCACCCTGCAGTATTCAATGTGAAATTGTTAATCCGTTTAGAAAATTCCAAAGAACAGGCAGAATAAACTAAATTGAACATCGGAATATCAAAAAATACAGATTTTGTTTTGTAACCCTGAAGAAAATAGGCTTTCAACTCGCCAAATAGAGCCCCGTTTCAAATGATCACTGAGAATAACTGTTCCAGACGTGAGATGCTCATCACTTCGCAGAGGCAACTTTTTTCATTTGGAAAAATATTATATTTTATTCTATTATATTACTTTTTTTTTTAAACTATAAAATAGGTGTCTAGACTGTGATAAGGGCTCGGGAAATAAGAGTGTCTTGTCTGCAAAAATGAATTAGGATTTGTTATCTATAATGGTTATAACAAATTAGCCATTGTTGCGCATAGGCCTATAGATAAATGCACACATATTTCTTTCCAGTGTGGGCCTTGTGTTCTAAAAATATATGGGGGGGTTTTCAGTCGAGTACTCAAGTAAAAATCTGAAATGCCCATCCCTAGTTGAGTATCAATATTAGAAAACACATTACACCAGTGGCTCCCACTGAAACTTTGACACCCAAGAGCCTTCTGCAGCTGGCTGCCTCTATGCTGGAGTACATATGCACATGCTTGTGTGTGTGTGTGCATTACAGTTTTTTGCTTACCTCGATGTCTTTGAATGGTGACGGAGTCTCTGAGCTGCGGGGGAAGAACACCAGGATAAGAGTGGCAATGAAGGCCAACAGGAAGACAGGGATGACGCCTAACCTGTTAAAAAACAACACAGATATCATTAATATCATATGGGGTCAAATTGTATTCTTCAAATATTTTGCCTGGTAATCAATCACTTGATCGTGTGTTCTTTAGGACTAACGCAAAATAGACCAAGGTCATTGCAATCAACATCAATCAGCCCAATCAAATATGTATAACCAGTAAACTAACTCCCTTTTACACGTTTTAGTGAATCAATTCATACATCTGTATAAAACATGTAGGGCCTAACTATTTGATATAATCTCTGAAATACATTATAATCCCTCTGAAATACATAATAATGTACAGTATAAACCACAAAAGTGTAAGCCAGGGATTTGATGTGGAACAGCCAGTGAAGCATACACCTATGAACCTGTGATTTCACCTCTTGGCATGGCGGTTGTAGAAGCAGGCTATTCGGGGCAATGCAAATGTACAGTGTGGAATCATGTCTGCACAAGATAATGTGTAAAAACTGTGTTGAGACAGCCTATTTAGCTAAGCCTGCATGCGTGTATGTATTCACAACTACCGGTAACTTACTTAGTTGGTCCAGTAGCTCTCAAAAGGATCATCCCGAGCACGAGAGCCACAATCCAGATAAGAGCAATGAGGAAAACCCCAGTGCCCACGCCCATTACCGTGCCAGCCATTCTTCACCAAAGGGTTAACCTAGCTAGCTGCTCACAGTCATCTTGAGGAGATTCAAGCGAGCTAGTTAGCTGTTCACAGTCACGTCTTGAGGAGATTCAAGTGTGCTAGCTAGCTAACGTAGCTATATGCGTTAGCTAGCGCTGTTGTTCAGCTCAAGCAAAGCTAGTTGCGTTAAATTGAGTTTCTGCAAAACAAGTTGCACCCTAGAATGCGAATTGCGTCGTTTAGAACTCTAGACGTCGCATTTTGCACCCGCTGATGACAGTAAAGTTAGCTACCTAGCTAGCTAAACAGCTAACTCGTACACTCAACACAACATCCAGGCCTGTGAGCGCGTGCTGATTCAATAACTTTCTTACCAAATAACTCAAAGTTTGAGACCGCTCAACACCAAAAAAATGATTTCTGAACGCAAACAGAACTTGCACGAAATCACTTCTGTACTATCGCCTGCGTGCAAACTGTATAACAACTACCAGCTGGATCCAATGGTTGCAAATAAACTTCAATTTCATAGGATAGAAGCAGCCTGGCAAAGTGGTTGTTACTAAAACCGAATAGAGTGCTGGGAAGTGTAGTGTATTTCAAGAAGAAGGAGCATCTGAAATTGTGTACGCTCTCTTGGTTGCCATAAACAACAAACAATGATGCTTTAACCACAATAAATCCAACTAACGTGATGTTGATTTTATCAGTGGTCAACTGGAATGCTTTTCAGACACTTAGCCAGTCACTGATCTTACAGCTAATAAGATTTTTATTAATTATTATTAATTGTTCAACAGCAGAACGACAATTTTTTTCCTTGTCTGCTCGCGGATTCGATCTAGCAACCTTTCAGTTATTGGCCCAACGCTCTAGCCACTAGGCTACCTGCCGCCTATTGCCACTATAATATTGGGATTATAGATCTTTGTGAATAATTTGATAAATAAAGCACTTTTTTAACTGCTGTGTTATCATTGCAGTGGTGAAAAAAGTATCCAATTGTCACACTAAGATACCTTAATAGAAAATGAAGTAAAAAGTAAACGTGAAAGGCACCCAGTAAAAGACTACTCGAATAAAAGTTTTAAACATACATAACTATCAAAAGTAAAAGTATGGATCATTTAAAAATCCTTATATTAAGTAAACCAGACAGTACTTTTTAAAAATGATTTTAGCCAGCGGCACACTCCAACAACTAGACATTATTTATACTAAAGAATAATTTGTGTTTAGTGAGTCCGCCAGTTCATAGGCAGTAGAGATGATGACCAGGGATGTTCTCTTGATAGGTATCCTGCTAAGCATTACAAATGTAACTGGTACTTTTGGGTGTCAGGGAAAATGTATGGAGTAAAAAGTACATTATTTTCTTTAGGAATATAGTGTAGTAAAAGTAAACGTTTACTTTATATAAATCATAAAGTAAAGTACAGATACCCCCCAAAAAACGACTTAATTAAGTATTTTTACTTAAGTACTTTATATCACTGCATCATTGGAAAGTGACAGAATGTATCCATCCTCATAACTGGATAACTGGAATGTTTGCTAATGTTTCCAATGAATGTAGCATATCAGTTGCTTGTCTGACGGTAATTTTTAATATGAGCCGACAGGGGGGCGGCAGACTCCACAATTTGAATAGATGCGCAGTGCTGGGGTTTGTGTGGTAATACTGGAGGGAGAGTAGTGGAGGTGATGGGAGGGGGGATACGAGGAGCCAGAGGGGAGGGGAGGGGTGGGGTGGTGTGTGGGGGGTGGGAGGGGTCTTACATGGCAGACGTCACAGTTTGTGCAAGGGAGTATAGGCTGTGTTGTCAGCCTAGTGTCAGTCTGATGAAGATTGGCATTCAGGTAAGCTGTCATTCATTTTCAATGTCAGAGCATGGAGCAGGCTAACACTCCAGCGTCTTTTTTCCCCCTCGCCCTCATTACAAAAGGCAGCACATTATTCATACAGACAGGGCCATGCTAGGGAGAGAGAGCGGGAGAGAGATAGAGCAAGATAGACAGGGAGAGAGGGGAGGAGGGAGAACGTGTGTGAAAGGGAGGGAGGAGAGGAAAAGAAAGAAACAGAGAAGAGAGATACATTTTTGTACTGGATGGGAAGACTGGATGTTTTTTTTTTGATGCAGCGTATGGATTAATAAAATATGTTGGTTATGTTTCTGTTAATGGCATTTAGGGCACGTTTTGCGAGGTGTTTGTATGGGATATGGAGAATAGAACAATGTTTTGGTTTGAGAGAATAATCGAAGGACTGCACAAGACAATTTTAGACACTGCGCACGTGAACGCGCTTTCCACGCGTGACAATGTATCATGCTTATTGAATAATGATTTATTAATAAGTTATTATGCATTTTTCTATTTGTTGGTTTAATTAATTGTATTGGCAAATATGTTTTGACTGACATAGCCTATATGACAGGCCTTTTTCATGTATATGGATTTGTATATTCTTAATTGATTTTGCAGTATATTCTTCATTGATTTTGCACCTGGATGATTGTCTTGAAATTGCATTGTATCTGGTCATATCCTTCTCATAAGCGTTTTGTTATTGATGGGCTATAGGTGGAACTAATGTGTCCTCTTGTTTAAGGCAAACAAACGATTTGCTGTCAGACTATGTTAGGTAAAGTAAGCAATAGTCTACGACTAACTTGCACCACTTACAGGCTATCCAAAATCCACTGTAAATAACTGCTAATGTATGTGAAAGAAATATAAGTGTATGAAAGGATGTCAACAAAATGGTTTATGTGTGTCAAATGGGCTACATTAAAAGTATATTTCAGTGAAGACCAATGGGGTGCATTATTTTGCATTTATGGCACATATGGTGGTGAAGCTTTATCCCACTGGGTACAGACATCACTTCAATGTCTATTCCACATTGTTTCAACGTAATTTCAATGAAATTAAGTGGAGGCAACGTTGATTAAACCAGCGTGTGCCCAGTGGGATGCTAGTCAGTCTTTGTAGCCTAATCATTTGTAATTGGTCTAAAATACAAATGCCATAGTTAAGCAGGTAGACTGGTAATGATTTGTCAGTCAAATCTTGTAATAGCCTGAGCATGGCAAAACGTTTTTAAAGGTCCAGTGCAATAAAAAATGTGTTTTTTTCCATATTTTCTATACCCGTGTTTTCTATATATGTTTCCACACTGAGGTTGGAATAGTACTGTGCCCTTTTAATATAAGAGCTGTTTGAAAAGATGGCCTGAAATTTCAGCCTGTTTTGGTGGGACGGAATTTTTGCCTGTCTGGTGACATCGGCATGCTGTAAAGTTAATAGACCAATAAGAAAGAGCGGTGCAAACCTCTCTGCCAATAACAGCTAGTTTTCAGTTTTCCCCTCCCCACTCAGACAACTCCCAGACAGTCTTAGCAAAATTCTTGCTTGAGAAATTGCTCTTTGATAAGAAGCTATTTTTGTTTATTTTTTACTATTTTAATTGAAAACAATCACAAGGTACTTCATTGTTACCGCTCATTTTTTGATATTGAGATAAAAACGACTGCATTGGACCTTTTAGATTTTATCTTATTGGATTTGATTATACTTTTTTAAAATGAATTTTCCCATAAGTGATTTGGTTTGCATTATTCTGAAATTGCGTAATATAATGTACTGTAATATACATGTCATTGCCCTTGTCAGCATGTAATCCATGTCTATCAAAAAATAGATTCAGTTTGGCACTTTATTATTTCTATATTTTAAATAGGGATACAGAGGGTGATTTGTCTAAGGTGAATCGCTTGTGGCTGTCAGCATCACAGTGACTCCAATGTTTGCTTTTCAATCCTGAGGCATACCATGCAAGACCTCTCCAGACTGAACATTGGCTCTCTTTGTGTGGCACGATTCATTGCCCAGTCGCTACTTTCTATTTTAGATGACTTGTTTATTCCAGAATTGGGCTTTTAGTGGGCTAGGCATTTGACAAGAACACACTCAAAGTGTTTCCACATAATTTGGAATTCACTTCAGTCATGTATCCTCAATTTATTGCCATGTAGATTATAAAGAGTTAAGCTTTTTTTGTCTTTCCCTCACGGAATTTCAATGTATAAAAAGGCATAGGGAGTTCTGATTCACTATCATGTCATGCCATTCTAATGAGTTCAATATGTATCCATTTGCAATGTTTGGACATCTGTTATTATTTCATTTAGTCAAAGTAGTTGAGGCATTCTTTTCGTAAAACCCTGCATCTGACATAAACAATTTGTTTTGTTTTGTCTTTTTTTTTCAGAGGGCGGTTTACAGGTACAAAAAAAACAATACAAAAAATGTATACAAAGATAACCCCAACCCCCCCCTCCCCCAGTCGCCATCCACCCGCCGTATCCTCCCTCCCACCCCTTTCCATCCAACCCAGAAGACCCCCTCCCCACACTTGAAGAAAACAAACCTCCCATCCCTTCCCATTCCATCCTGCAACTGAGGTTGCCATCAGTCCCCCTCCCAACTATCTGAATCTGCATCTTATTTTTTAATGGTGTTAGAAATTAATTAATGTACATGCCAAGTAACTAGACATGACATATAATATATGCGCTGTAAAGATAACTGCCAAAATAATGGAAACACTTGAGTAAATAAGGGATACAAAGTATATTGAAAGCAGGTGCTTCCACACAGGTGTGATTCCTGAGTTAATGAAGCAATTAACATCCCATCATGCATAGGGTTATGTATAAAAATGCTGGACAAGCCATTATTTTGGCTACCATGGGTATGCCTCCATAGGAGGACAATGCCCCCATCCACAGGGCACGAGTGGTAACTGAATGGTTTGATGAGCATGATGTAAACCATATGCCATGGAGATCAGTGACCAGATCTCAACCCAATTTAACACTTATGGGAGATTCTGGAGCGGAGCCTAAGACAGCGTTTACCACCACCATCAACAAAACACCAAATTATGGAATTTTACGTGGAAGAAAGGTGCTGCATCCCTCCAATAGATTTCCAGACACATTGAAGCTGTTCACACACACACACACGCGTGCACGCGTGCACGCACACACACACTCACACACACACACACACACACACACACACACACACACACACACACACACACACACACACACACACACACACACACACACACACACACACACACACACACACACACACACACACACACACACACACACACAATTTAGATGCTCCAAAGCCCTGCTGGGATCCTAATTGATGATTTGTGTCATGGGACAAGCAGCCCAGGGGCAAAACTGCAGATACCGAACACCCATACATTATTTGCATATTCCCATTCCCCAGTTTATGGGTAAATTACATTATTAGGTGCGATGCTGTGCTCTCCTGCAGCTTTTAGAGGATAATCACTAATAAAGTGATTCAGTTGCACTAAATGAATGAAATAAACAGAGCAAGAACAGCATCTGTTATTAACCAATTTGTGCATTTATGTATGGCCATAAAGCGTTTTAGAAAATTGAAGCGATATGCAAATGGCTGCTCTTTCCTTGCCGTAGCACCTAATACCACCTCCTTCATATTGCCAAAGTAACAAATACATAATTTTCTCTGTGAATATCATCAATGTATTTCAGGTCTCGTTCTAATAGTCCCAGGGCCGGCTCTACTCTTTTGGGGGCCCTAAGCGAGATTTGTTTGGGGCACCCCCATCCCGCGGCAAAATACCTTAGTGTTTTAAAGCACGTTTTCTGCAGTTCTACAAATTTTGCCATAGGGTGGAGAGGAAACATTGCAATTTTATAACATATTTCAAGCAATTCTACTCATTTTCCCATTGGTCAGAGAGAATAAATTTGCAGTTTTACAGAAAGTAACCTGCAATTCTACCCTATTTGCCATGGGGTAGAGAGAATGTTTTTCAGATTTAAATAACATTTCCTGCAATTCTACACATTTTGTAATGACTTATGCCATGTTAATATGATATCCGAGTGAGAATGACTAACAAAATCAATGGGGGCCCCCTGGAGATCTGGGCCCCCATTTGGCCATGATAACTACAAGTTTAGATAGCTGGCAAGACTAACTACCAATCAAAAAAATTGTTAGCTAACATCGATAATTGAGTGACTGTCTGTGACTGACATAACAAGAGAAAAACCGCTGATGCACAACCAAATTCCGAAAAATTTCACCTGGTGTATTCTACTATTTTTACTCTCAATAGTAAGTTGAAACGCCGACTGAGTAGTGCCCCCCCCCCCCTATTTTGATCACACCGCGTATGTCGCTTATGCCTGAAACCGGCCCTGAAAATGCCCATTTCATCTTCTTGATAGCAGTCAGATGAAGCGATAGAGAGAGAGATCCTAAAGTATGCATGTTGTTTGGTATAATTCATGAGGCCTTAATCTGCTGGGTAGGTACAGCATATCCCTTTGGAGCTCACAACAAGTTGGGCCTTTTTCTCTGCAGCACAGGCCTCAAAAGTGAAGCACAACAGCACACCTCGAGCATTTGGGATGCATGTTGTAGCCCCTACATCAGAGGTCCTCACCGGCCAGGCACTAAGCCTACATGATCCCTATTGCTTTCCTGAGGAATGACGAGGCCTGCTTTAGCTTTCCGATGGCTCAGTGTAAGGAGGACCCTGCATGCTTTTATACTTTACCCCTCGCCCCATTCTCCCTCTAATGCAGCATGGGCATCGCTCTTACTTTAAGTCCGTCACCGGGGACTGACACAGAGAGGAAACGGATTTGCTTGATTTATGCTCCGAGAGGAGCGATGGGCGTATTTAACGATCCTCAATATTGTTTGTGTCATGTGCTATTGGCTGATCTTTTGCTGCAACTTGCTCAGTCTGCAGAAGGACAGAAAATAGACGTGGTCATGAAAATGCATTAGAACTCTCCAAGATGTTTTCGAGGATGTTTCCAAAGCCACTACTGCTGAATAGTAACCAGCAGATTTTGTTCCTATGACTTTAACTACATGCTTTCCAAAATCAACAGATCACCAAATACTAGGCCAGATCTATATGGTTCTATAGAGGTTGTCCAGACAACCCTCATGGTTGGAGATCTGTATAACTATAAAACAGCACAGCATAATATAACATTGAACAAAGGTTTTAGTCATTTGCTAATGATTTTAGCATCAGCACTTTGATTTTATTGCCCTTTTTTAGAATGATGAAGTAGCAACAGGAAGACATTCTGGAAACTAAACTAAACTCACAAAACAGAATGCTGATGTTTTAATTGTGTTTAGCTGAAGTGGAGGTAATTATAGTTTGGTAGATTACAGTCAACGTTATATTATACAATTCAAAACAAAGTTAATTTCAAGTAAATGTAAACATCTTTACAATATTATTGTTATTATTGTTGCTATTATTGTTATTATTCAAACCAAAATCAACATTGTATTTAGACTGCATTGACTATTGTTATTCAAGGATCAAAAGTTAAATAAATTAACAGCAGCTTATTATTTATCCTGTGTTTAAAGACAGGACTGCAAACCTGAAACTTATTTGATTCTTATCTCTGGTGGAATGCAGATAATTCTAATAAATTAACACAGACTTACAGAGAGAAATATGAAGTCTGCCACTAAATCCAGAATGTATTTTATTCTAGTAGCAGCTGAGCAGGGTGAGGTAAAACTACTATGGCTGCTGCATATTTGTGTTCTCCGTTCTCAAAAAATACATAAATGTTTGGGCAAAAATGGTAAACCTAAAGTTGCTTAAAAATCTTATACCCTTTAGGTTCAAGCTGCAGCTAGAGTAACCATTCATATTCCCTCAATTAGTTTTGAGGTGTGAAGAGTCATTGTCGAGTTGGCTGGAAATTTCGACCAGTTGTGTTACAAAACGTTGGCTGAGACACAGACAACATGGAGAGAGTTTCTCCATAGTGGTTGTAGCCACGTGCCAAAATAGGGAGTTTCTTCTGAAATTGTCTTGATGGAATCCGGTTTGTCCATTGCCTCATGTTGATGATTGGCACCATACAGTAGTAGACTGTACTTGGAAAAACAGTATAAAGCTCCATTGAATGGATGCAATCGCTTTAGTGCTATTTTGTCCTAAAAAGTGCCATCTTTCACAGTTTATTGGAATGACATCACTCATTCCTTTCTGACATTTATATTTCCTGTGTATTTCTCAAAGCATTGTTCTACAGGATATCATTGGTTTGGAGGACAACATTTTCCCTCTGTACCCCCACCTCCTAGCTTTTTAACATTAGTCGATATTTAAGTTTCCCTTCCTGCAAATCTATTTGTGCACGTTGTTTTTGTTCTCCCTTACGGGGTCCATAGAGGTTTATTATCAAAAGTCAGATGCAACGTCTGACATAGGAAATCAAGGAAGTTTTTCTCATGGGCTTTGTTATTAGCAGAAGCACTGCATCAATGGACTGAAAGCATTGCTTAAACGGTGACATCAGAATCATTTATTGTAATGAGTTTTAGTGGTAATACCACAAATGATTTCCTCAATGTGTCCAACCCCTTACTGTAAAAGTGCATTGATTTTATATGAACGTCGACTACTGGAAGTGCATTTCTCCCTGGTAATGTTATGTCTTATGTTTTACTAGACTTTGACTCTCCAAAATACTTTAAGGAGTACCAGTTTATCACTGTAATATAATGCATTAAGGCATTTTGGCCGCAGGGAGACTGTAAAGCTTCCAGCTTCTCTCAGCTTTGACATAGGTGATTTAGGGGTTATAGGCAAAAACATTAGGCCCCTCTATAGCTACCTCTTTTAGAATTTGAGCCAATGATTCTATGGTTCTGTGCATTGTGCAAGCTGAACTCGTTGACTCAGTCTATTTTAGGGATGGAAGTAAGCTATTCTCGAAATCCATCTTGTAAATATATACAGTGCCTAGTGAAAGTACACCCCTTGCACAGCTATCACATTTTGCAGCCTTAAAATTTAATCTAAAAAGGATTCATTTGGATTTTTTCCCAACAGATCAACACAGCCTGCTTCACATTTTCAAAGGGAAAGAAAAAGTATAGAACATTTTCAAAATTAATAACGATAAAATACAAAGCTGTCTTGTGTATGTCTTCACACCCCAAAGTTAATACTTGGTGGAAGCCCCATTGGCAGCAATTACAGGTGTACATTTTTTTTGTAAGATTCTACCATCTCTGCACAACGCTTAGGTAGACATACTGTATTACCAGCTCATAAAATGTTGTTATGGACAGCGATGTTCAACTCAAGCAGATTTAAAGTTAGTATTGAGACTGGACCCATGGGAACACTCAACACCTCTTGGAAAGCCATTCTGGTGTGTCTTTGGCATTACAATGTGTTATTGTTGTACTGAAAAATATAACTATATCCCAGGGTTAGGTATTCAGAAGACTGAGGCAGGTTTTCATCTAACATCTAACTCAGTCCTGGTTTGAATATTGCTGTCCATCAATGATTCCCAACCAAATGTAATGATCTTCAGCACTTTTGACAAAAACAATGGATATTCAGTGCCTTCTGAAAGTCTTCACCCCCCTTGACTTTTTCCACATTTTGTTGTGTTGCAGCCTGAATTTAAAATGGAATAAATTGAGATTTGGGTCGCTGGCCTAAACCCAATAGTCCATAATGTCAAAGTGGAATTATGTTTCTTTCAAAAAAAAAATACAAATTCATTTCAAATGAAAAGTTGAAATGTCTTGAGTCAATAAGTAGTCAATCCCTTTGTCATGGAAAGCCTAAATATTTCAAATATTGCTTAACAAGACACAATCAGTTGCATGGACTCACTCTGTGTTCAATAATAGTGTTTAAGATGATTTTTGAATGACTAGCTCATCCCTGTACCCCACACATACAATTATCTGTAATGCCCCTGAACCGAGCAGTGAATTTCAAACGCAGATTCAACCACAAAGACTAGGCACTGTAGGCTATCCAATGCCTCGCAAAGAAGGGCACCTATTGGTAGATGGGTAAAAAAAGCAGATATTGAATATCCCTTTGAGTGAAGTTGGTGAAGTTATTAATTACACTTTGGAGGGTGTATCAATTCACCCAGTCACTACAAAGATACAGGCGTCCTTCCTAACCGGAGAGGAAGGAAACATTTCAGAGATTTCACCATGAGGCCAATGTTGACTTTAAAACAGTTACATAGTGTAATGGCTGTGATAGGAGAAAACTGAGGATGGATCAACAAAATGGAACAACAACATTGTAGTTACTCCACAATACTATTCTAATTAACAGAGTACCGCGTACAAATATTCCAAAACATTTGCAAATCCCAGTACAACTGTGACAATAGTGCTAGTACAAACTTGGACCCAGGTGCAGAGAAACACAGCAGGCAGAGGTAAGGGTAAATCCAGAATATTTACTTAAGGTCTTCATAGCAAAACAACACAGCAAGGGCACACGAGAACACTTAACAAAACATGAGACTTGAGCAACTGTCCCAGTCCACAGAGGAACCTAAATAACCATCCAGCAGGTGATCCCAATTAGCCCAATCAGGGTCACCTGGATACGGTTCTTGATTGTAATGTTATTTAAACCCCAGTAATCGATACAGGGGCGATATCCCCCATCCTTCTTCCCAACAGAGAAAAGATCTGCAACTGCAGGTGAAGTGGATGGCCAAATAAAATCTGCCGCCAGCACCACTTCAATACAACTGTTCATGGCTGCAGTCTCTGGACCTGAGAGAGAATTACAGCCCTCCTCTTTGTGAAGTGGTGCCGGACAGGTCAATGGCACAATCGTAGGGCCTGTGAGGAGGTAGTTTTCTGGCCATTTGTTTGCTGAAGACCTGACCCAAATCCCAATAATCCCAAGGTACGCGGGAAAGATCGGGCTTGTCATTCCCAGCCAGCAGAACAGGAGGATCGGATGTCTCCAGACAAGCAGGACCGGAAAAGTGTGGAGAGAGTTGCTGGCAGGTGAACTGGCATGAAGGATTCCATCCCAGAACTCTTCCCAAAGGCCAGTCAATTTGAGGATTATGGGTGGAAAGCCACAGATGTCCAAGACCCAGGGGAAGCTCAGGAGAGTCCACCAGATGTAACTGGATAAGCTCCACATGGTCATCCAGAACTCGTAGCTTGATAGGCATGGTGAGTTGCTAGACCATCCAGTGCAGTGACCGACAACGGAGGGTCCAGCTTAGTGAGTGGCAGCCTCTGTTGGCAAGCTAATGTGCGATTCAGAAAACAGCCAGTAGCCCTAGAGTCTTTGAAAGCTGGAATATCCAACTTTTCCTATTCCTTGTCCCACCACAGGTTGTCCAGAAGCAAGGTGCGTACCGTATTGGCCGCAGTAGACTGTATCTGACTCTCCAGAGCGGAAAGTCTGGTGCCTCCCAATTGCATCGGCTCCTCTGAAGGATATGAAGGAGGACCATAGCCGAATTGAGAACCCTGAAGGGGTACAGGACAAGCAGGCCCAGCATACGGCAGTGAAGAGTCGACTCCCTCAGCATGGCCCGAAACACTGGAACCAACTCAGGATCCCTCTGTCCTCTCATAACGATGTTCCCGAAGCCGGTTGTCAATCCGGATGGCCAGAACGATAAGTTCTTCCAGAGTGTCAGGGTTGTCCCGGGAAGACAGTTCATTCTTGAGAACCTCGCTGAGTCCGTTCAGAAAGACTGAGTGAAGTGCCTGTATATCCCAACCGCTCTCAGTGGCGAGCATCCGAAAGTCAATGGCGTAATCAGCTACGCTCCAGCTGCCCTGTCTTTGAGTAGCATTTCTGCCACTGATGGGGTGATCAAAAAACCTCCTCATCTCCTGGGTGAAGCTTTGCCAATTGAAACAAATGTCTGATTGCTGCTCCCAGATGGCCATGGCCCAGGCCAGAGCCCGTCCTGAGAGCAAGCAGATGACGTATGACACTCTGGAACGCTTGGTGGGAAATGTTGATGCCTGTAGCTCGAAGACCAGCGAACATTGGAGCAGGAACCCACGACACCTCCCTGGATGCCCCTCATAGCGCTCCGGTGATGAGAGATGAGGCTCCCGAGGGGAGGAGGATGATGGGTTGGTAGGAAGTGGAGGGTTAGAAACCGCCACAGGTGCAGCAGCAGTTGCTCCCGTCTGTCGCGTCTACAGAGTGAACACAAGAATTCCTAAATCCTCCGACAAAGTCTTCAGTTGCGCCTCCTGGCGACCAATCATTGTTCCATGGTTAGTGAGAGCCGACCGTAAGTGGTGGAGCTTGGAGTGTCCCTCAGACGATTGAAGAATCTCTGCTGGGTCCATTTTGCAGCTCAGGTCTACTGTGACAATAGTGCTAGTGCAAACTTGGACCCAAGCACAGAGAACCACAGCAGGCAGAGTTAAGGGTAAATCCAGAATATTTACTTAAGGTCTTCATAGCAAAACAACAAAGCAAGGGCACACGAGAACACTGAACAAAACATGAGACCTGAGCAACTGGCCCAGTCCACAGAGGAACCTAATTAGTCATCCAGCAGGTGATCCCAATTAGCCCAATCAGGGTCACCTGGATACTAGAGGAAACCCACGGGTGCTTTCCAGTGGCAACCACAGGTAGTACACTCCAGGAAGAAACCCTGACCTGTGAGAACAACACATTACTGAGTACCACCCTCCATATTTTCAAGCATAGTTGTGGCTGCATCATGTTTTGGATCTGCTTGTAATCGTTAAGGACTTCAGGATAAAAGAAACAGAATGGAGATAAGCACAGGAAAAATATGGTAGAATCTTTTTCAAAATGATTTACAGCAGTAATTTCAGCCCAAAGTATTAACTCTGAGGTATGAAGACATTTTTTCTTTCACTTTGAAAAGGTGGAGGAAAAAAATATATTTGAAACTATTTTTAAGGCAGAGAAAATGTGACGAGTACAAGGAGTGTGTAGACTTTCACTACACTTGATAGTTGATACTATCCTTATTTGACATATTGTTCAACCTTTAAGTATCTGAAATATACTGTTGTATAACGTGAAGTTTGTGTACCTTTTCCCATGATGTTACGTAATCTTAAAACAAAGAAGTTAATACCCTTTGAAGGTGTGTCTCTTTCTGCAATAACTAACATTGGTTTACTGTATAGATTGGAGAAATGCATCATCAGATAACTGCTGGCTATTCATACACAGTTTTCCTTTATTTTATTAACCTTTATTTAACTAAGTAAGTCAGTTAAGAACAAATTCTTATTTTACAATGATGGCCTACCCCGGCCGAACCATCCCCTAACCTGGATGACGCTGGGCCAATTGTGCGCCCTATGTGACTCGCCATCACGGCCAGTTGTGATACAGCCCGGGATCGAACCAGGGTCTGTAGTGACACCTCTAGCACCAAGATGCAGTGCCTTAGACCTCTGCACCACTCGGGGGAGCCCGAGGATTTTTAAAACCAAAATTGATAAGCTGTCAACTTGGAAAGTGCACAGTTCATCCAGACGGCCATATCTGCTCTATTCCCAGTCATTGCTTTTCTCTCTCCTGTTCTCACCCCAAAACATTGATGTTATACTGTAACTTTAAAGCTACAGGATTGCATTGAGAGTCAACCCCTTAGCACTTAACTTTTAGTCAGTTCGGCTCGATTCTGTTCTTCATTACAGTTTTTTTTTTTTTTGTCTGGAATTTTCCTCAGCTGCTTCCCTCGTTAAGACAGAGTATTCTTCCAAGATTCCTCTTTAAATAACATTTCTTGTAGAGAATCGAAGTAGGTTTGTTGTGACATGACTAATGTGAAAATGTAATGTTTTGGCCAGTTGCTCTGCAGTATAGGTTGGGAATGTCTGAATCTTGCTGCTCTTTCAATGCTTCTGCAAGAAGATCATGTTTAGCCCGAGCCATGTGTCAGACCCTGCTCCTTTATCACCGGAAGGCTGAAGCCCAAGGGGGCCGGGTTGATTTGTAATTAAGGAGAAGGTTTCTTTGAAATAGTATGAAGTACTGTAGGTCCTAAATGCTGATTTAAGGTCAGTTTTGCATCCATAACCTCTAATGAATAAGGCTAGTCTTTTGGGACGGTAAGCTGATCTGAGATCTGTGTGTTAGGGCAACTTCTGCACAGTGCAGGTTTTCACTCCTCAACAGGAAATGCTTAGTGACATGTTTATGGATATCCCATTGAACTTTGTGTCCAGGAATTTCATTCGGGCTTGAAATGTAGTAAAGTCAGGGATTTAATATGAAATCCAAACCTTAAATGCAGTCAAAGGTAAATTAAATGACTGTGTACGGATGTGGGGATTTTTATGCCTTGAATTCGCAGTGGCACACACACACACACACATCTTTTGTGAATGAAAGATGTGTGTTTGTAAGATGTTTTAGGCGAACCACATTTCAGTTCTGAAATGGTTGCGTTTTTATGACTCAACTCACATCTAACTTCCCACTGGCTTTTCCAAACAACACATGCCACTTCTTATTTTATGTCCTTTCACATTTGTTACGTTTGAGGGGCCCAGGGCATCAAGTTGTTGCCTTTCAAGTCACATTGTAATAAACAAGAACATGGCAGATTTATCAAGTGGATGCAGAGGCTCTGGGAAGTAGTGTGTGTTCTTGTGATTATCATATCAGACTCTAAAGGAATCTGCACACAGAGCAATTAGCGACAAAAGGATGCTAGTAGTTTCATTGTACATGTTACCCATTGTACCAAGAGATAAAGAGAACACTTTTGATTCCACTCAAGTCTTTATGTGTCTTAAAACAATGGCCTCAGTTTCTATTTTCCAGTTATTCTGTAATTATCAACATACAATAAAATGAACTATTTCATGTTAAAATGAATAGACATTTACTATTGTCTTTAAATACCAAAAACAAAACGTCTTATCAGGGTTGCTTTATAGTAATAAATTAACCCTTTAAAGCCCAATATTACATATACACTGACTGTACAAAGCATTAAGAACACCTGCTCCATAAAATAGAAATCTATGATCCCTTATTGACGTATTTTGTTAAATCCACTTCAATCAGTAATATAATAATAATAAATGCCATTTTAGTAGACGCTTTTATCCAAAGCAACTTACAGTAATTTTACATATGGGTGGCCCCAGGAAACAAACCCACAACCCTAGCGGTGCAAGCGCCATGCTCAAGCACCATGCTCTACTAACTGAGCCTTACAGGACCACAATAATTATAAATGAAGGGGAGGAGACAGGTTAAAGAAGGATTTTTTAAGAACTTTGAAACAATTGAGACATGGATTGTGTATGTGTGCCATTCAGTGGGTGATTTAAGAGCCTTTGAACGGGGTATGGTTGTAGGCAGGAGCACCGGTTTGAGTGTGTCATGAACTGCAATGCTGCTGGCTTTTTTCATGCTCAATAGTTTCTCGTGTGTATCAAGAATAGTCCACCACCCAAAGGACATCCAGACAAATTGACACAACTGTGGGAAGAATTGGAGACAACATGGGCCAGCATCCCTGTGGAACGAGTATCGTGGTACAGACATTTTCTAGACGTTAATTCAGGCTTGGTAGTCCATTATCTATAGTAGTATGTAGAGACAGCCCAGAAAAACAAAATTTTGTGAAAGTTCCCAGAACATTTATTAGGTTGCGGCAAATGTTGTCATAACACAAAAACTTTCCAGTTGTGCTGATGATTACAGAATGTTTGTATAAAGAAATTGCCTGATGTTGCAAGAATGTTCCTAGAACGTATTTATTAATTTTTTTAAGATTCCCAGAATGTTTCCAGTTTGTGGAAACAGTCTGGTGGGAGCATTGTGGGGACATCACAAAATATATGTTCCCAGTATTCCAAAACTAGTTGTGCGGAGGATTTTACTATGTTTCTTTTAGGGTGCAAAAAACATTCCCCTGAACTTTTCTAGAAAACATTTAATCCTATCTTTAAAGGTTCCCAGAATTGTTCATTAGGTTGTCGGAAAAGTCTGGTGAGAACATTGTGGGGAAATCATTCAAATATACTGTGTGTTCCCAAAACATTAAAACTGTTCAGTTGTGCAGATGATTCTACAAAGTTTATTTTAGGGGGCAAAAAACATTCACCCAATGTTACAAGAATGTTCCCAGAACACATTTCATCTGCTCGTTAAAGGTTCCCAGAATGTTTCTTTGTGTTGTGGGAACATTTTGGGAATTCGACAAACATTTAATTCGGTTGTGGGAATAGGGTGGGTACCTTACAAGAGATAGGTTCCCAAAACACGTAATATGCTTAGTTGTGATGACATTCATACAATGTTTAAGTTTGGTTGCACAGGACATTCCTATAATGTTCACAGATCCAAGTTTGTTATGATGGGAAAACATTGCTGGTACATTGTGTTATTACATTACCTAGAAACCTAATGAGAACATTCTGTGGTGATTGTTACAGATTTTGTATAGAACATTTTAGTGAATGTTAGAACATTCCAAGGATATTTCATTTTAAACATTTTTGTGATGTGGTCATCCTAATGTTAGCAAAACCCCTAACTACAACTTATTGAGAACCGTAGCTAATGTTCTGTATTTGGTGGGAGTACTCATTTTCAACCTAGTCTTTCATTGAGCATTTCTTCACTACAACTACTAATCCCATTTGGTATCATTTGTCTATAATTTGTTAC
Source organism: Oncorhynchus masou masou (assembly GCF_036934945.1). NCBI lineage: Eukaryota > Metazoa > Chordata > Actinopteri > Salmoniformes > Salmonidae > Oncorhynchus > Oncorhynchus masou. The sequence continues at coordinate 43,533,603 of NC_088222.1, forward strand.
CACTCTTTTGTCTTATTATGTGTGCACATAATTATTGCAGTCATCACATTAGATTATTTCATGCATAATAAACAGACTCAAACTGTGTGCCGGGTAATTAATATGTTAGGATATGTGCTGCGATATGAGCTTTGCTTTTCTAATGATCCTATTGTTCCCGCTGTCCCTGAAAAGTGAGAGTTACTGATCCAAATTTAACACAGTTAAATAGCAATGTCTTTCATCATACCTTTTTCTTTCTCTACACTTTCTTCTTTTTGGAAGATCCAGCAAATACAAAAAGATGCTAAAGAAATACTGCAGGGAGCATAAGTAGCGATAGACATGATTTAATTCTTGTTTCTGGTAGATAGATCTTAGTCGATTTAAATCACAGATGTGCTACACTCCATTCACAAGGAAAGAGTCTTTTGATCTTTTATGTATTGATAGCTCCGCTCTGGCTTGTGGAAGTTGCGATGCAAAGAACTGTATGGTTTTGATACAGGTTCGGAACTTCTTTCCAAGTTAAGGCCCAGTGGCTTAATGCTAAACTGACTTTTTAAAGCAGACATGTTCGTGTTTTTAGGAAGAAAGTGTACAGTTCTCTGTGGAGGTCTATCAGACCAAGACATTTTGGGATTTTGGAGCTGCTGATAGCAGCTTTCGTCAACAGAATTGAAGCTACTGTTTGATCTCTCTGCACTGTCCTCATCTTGTCATGAATGACTGGATTAATCCTGTACAGGAATAAACAGAGTCCATAAATGTTTTTCACCCTCTATTGTGGTAAATTGTAAATTTTCCCCAGGGTTTGGGGCAATTAGAATTACAGGCAGTCAATTCAGAAAGTAAACTGAAATTACAATTCAATAAATTGAAAAAAATGCATTGATTTCGAATTACTTCACAACAAACTGAAAAGTAGAAGGTATTTATTTCAATATTTTTCCAATTCAGAATGTTGTATTCAAATCACTTCATGAGCCTTTAAATATAATTGACCCCAACCCTGCTTTTCCCCAATGAATAGTACAAAAAACACTGATAACCAGATGACTGTGGAGGTTTTTGCTGGCTGCTTTGTTGAGCAACTGTATGCCTTTTCAATGGCCATAAGAGACCATGTATACATACAGTGTGTTTATAACCCCACTGCAACCTGTTTATAACCTATCTGCAACCTGCTCCACCACCAACTCACTGTAACAAAATACTTTCATCACCTTTGATTGGACAGTTTGGACCAACATGGCCCTGTACGGGTCTGTCATGTCATCATCTAAACACCCAGAACCAAATCTATTCTGTCGAAAATATTTAATTTCTGTCACGCCTGCTCCCGCTCCCCATCCCTGGCGCTAGAAGGCGCCAGGCGCCCCTGCATTACGCGCTCCTGCCACCATCATTACGCACACCTGCCTTCCCCCCGTCACGCACATCACCTGGACTCAATCACCTCTGTCATTTCCTCGCCTATATCTGTCTGGTTCCCCACAACTTTTCCCTGCTTCAGCATTCATTGTTGCTTGTCGTTTTGTACCCATTGTGCTGACGCTGTTCTTGTCTTGGTCTTTGTCTGTTGCCTGATTACATGTTGACTTCCCGTACCTGATTCTCATCTCCGGCGTTGGTCCTTACAATTTGTCTGTCACGTGAGACTAGTCACGTCAGAACGTTAACATAATGCCATTGGCTGATCCATTGAGTTTACCAGAGTCATAACCACATAACCGCCAGTCTCTGCCACCATATCATTCTAAAGACAGTGACCAAACAATTAACCTGCTTCCCCAACCATCGTAAGGTCAGAGTTGAAACATGACACCTATAAGTAGCCACGGCGGGTTCAAAAAAGGCGCCATTGTGTGGCACTAGAGAACACCAGTTATGTCACATAGTGGTGAACCCCCGACTTCCATCTTCCACTTGACCTCAGTCCCTCCCGTTTCTATAACTTTATAATGGTGTCCCTGAAAAGGTTGATGACAGCTCTGTTCTAAAAGAGAGATATAAACAGCTGCTGTGTAGTGTAGAGCGACTGGTGTGGGGCTGAACACAGCAGCTAGAGTGTCTGTGGCCCGCTTCCATGTCTGTGCTAGAATGACAAGGCCTAGCAGCAGGGCCAGATTACTGGACGGGCACGCAGGGCACGTGCCCCCGACCCCCGACCTCCAGGGGGCCGCCAGATAGCATATGATAGTACAATAGGTAGAATTGCAGGAAGTTACCTTTAAAACTGCAACATTTTCTCTCAGCCTCATAGCAAAATGTGTAGAATAGCAGAACATTTGCTTTCAAACTGCACAAATGGGGAAATCTGAACAAAATATGAGCTATAAAACAGCAAAAAAAAAATAAACTGCCCCATGCCCTCAATGGTGAAAGGCCGGCGGCAGAAGGCGAGATCAGATGGGAACATTCTAGCCAATGAGAGGCCCCAAATGCTTTAGTCTGGCCCTGTCTAGCAGGGTGAGGAGAGAATCCTTTCCACACAGACAGCAGTTATATCTGGTACTCGGGGTCTGTCTGGTCAAGGTCCATTCTCTGTGGTGAGTACCTGGCCCTCTCCATGGGTTCGGCCGTCCAGGGTCAGTATGGTGTAAATGGACATTGTAGCCTCTGAGTGCTGATCTGGGGTCAGGTGTATTTGTTTAATAGTAATGAGTATGTTTAGGTAACCTTGCAAAATAACTGATCCGAGACCAGTGCTTAGATGGAGCTGTGGAACTGTCTGTCAGTGCAGCTTTACTGGAGGTGAAATGTCCCCAGTAAAGTGCAGAATGGTGGAGGATCACTTGTCCCTTCCTCTTGAGTCCCCTGGTGTGTGTGTGTGCGTGTGTGTGTGCGTGTAACAGCCATTTAACAGGCTGGCTGCTGTCCCTGGTTCCACTGACGCCCTGCTGTGGTAGTATTTATAAACTGTTGTAGACATTTAATACAGATTGCAGCGCACCTCTCAGCTTTCCCTGCTCTCTTAAATACATCATGTCCTCAGAAACAAACAGACAAGCACATTCATGATACATCTACCCAGAGTTTGAATTATTGAGTCGGCACCTCAATGTTTCTACTGCTTGAGTACCAGCATCTCTTATAAAATATTCATCCTAAAATATTGACCCCTGTACAGAAAAATGAAAGAGTATCAACACCTTATCAACCCACTTCAAGAACTGCATCTAAACAGAATATTCAGATGGAGAAAACTGGTGAAGTTGGCTAGATCATGCATGCACGTCTTGCATAGAAAATGGATTAACTAGATTATGCACACACATCTATTCTGTACATATTCTGCCTGGCGACGCCCCCGATTGCAATGTGCGTCAGAAAGGGTTAACCTTTTCTTTTCCACGTGAAGAGAGAGAGAGAGAGAGAGAGAGAGAGAGAGAGAGAGGGGAAAAAACAGGCTAAAGGTCAGCCAGCAAGCCTGATTTCAGACACTGACGGGGAATTCCGCACTGTCTTGACTTTTCAGGATCTTGCCCTTCTTCTGCCAAGTTCAATATGTTCCCTCTTCCCTCCGCTCGCGCTCCCTTCTGCTAGACAGAGTGACAACAAATTAACTTCTGGGAGAAATTGTGGGCACATCAGAGGCCCAATGAAGGAATATGAAACAGGCATGTCTGTCTCAGACCCTCCGAAAAGAGGGAAGATTCCACCAGGGGAAGATAGTTTTAGTGTCCCCCTACGTGCATTAGATCAGCCAGCCTACTGTGCTCTACAGGAGGGTCCGTCCACCATCCACCCAATCCATCCCCAAGCCTGAGGAATCTGCTGAAAGCTCAGTGCCTCAGTCTTTTCCCCTCTGTTATCCCTATCCATCCTTTCTTCTCCCTCAGCCCCCCCCCAGCACTCGCCAGTTCTCATTCCCATAGTCCTTAGACAGGAAGCTTGTCTTTAGATGTCTGAGCAGGGGGAAGTGTTGATTGGCCTGGGCTGGGCTGACAGGTTGGAGCTGGGACTAGGACTAGGGATTGGGCTGGGGCTATTGGGCTGGGACTATGGGGCTGAGGATAGGGCTCATTGGACTGGGGCTATTGGGATTGGGATGGATCTGGGGGCTATTGGGATGGGGATGGGTCTGGGAGCTACGTTCTAGTGCTGGGGCTGGTGCTACATCTATAGAGCTGAGGCTGAGGGACTGGGGCTAGGGCTGGGGCCTGGGCTGGCTGGCTGGCCAGGAGCCAGGTTGTTCTGGTGCTCAGCTCCAGTGTGAGCGAAAGAGCATATGATGCATAAGAGGCCGACCCAACAAGGCCCATGGGGGCCGAGGAGCATGGTTCAGATCATACGAGTTATGTGCGGTAGCAAGTGAGCTCCTTCAGTTTTATTACATTGGGGAGGGAGTGATGGAATAGAATAAACTGCATAGATGCCTTAGGACATGTTATATCATGTGGCATTTTAATAGCATTTTCATATCATGAAATAGGATTGACACAGATTGTAAAATGGACTTGTATCATCTGGGACTAAAGGGTCAAGTTGTTTTGTCTTATTAGCCAAAAGGCCTTAGTTATGGCTAGTGTAAACAGAATTTCTAAACACTAGATTGAGGAATGATTTAGTTCTCCTCATATGTAATATAAGAGTAAATTATTTAGAGGCAAATCATTTAGAAAATATAGAATGGAAGTCATTTACAGTTGCGCTGCATTAGAGCATACTGACTGACCAGTGACCACACCCCAAAGCTCATATCTCTTCAACTTGACTTTCAAATGGTTCATCCCGACACCTTTTGCTTTACCCTCTACATCTGCACATGCACCATTGAAAATAAGGATATCAATTTGCTAACACTTTAGTATAGTCGAATTGCTGCAAAGAAACCACTGCTAAAGTACACCAATACGAATAAGAGACTTGCTTGGGTCAAGAAACAGACCGATGGAAATCTGTCCTTTTGTCTGATGAGCACAAATGAGAGATTTTTGGTCTTTGTGAGACGCAGAGTAGGTGAACGGATGATCTCCGTGTGTGTGGTTCCCACCGTGAAGCATGTAGTAGGAGGTGTGATGGTGTGGGGGTGCTTTGCTGGTGACACTGTCTGTGATTTATTTAGAATTCAAGGCACACTTAACCAGCATGGCTACCACTGCATTCTACAGCGATATGCCATCCCATCTGGTTTGTGCTTTGGGGTAATTTGTTTTTCAACAGGACAATGACTCAAAACACACCTCCAGGCTGTGTAAGGGCTATTTGATCAAGGAGAGTGATGGAGTGCTGTATCAGATGACCTGGCTGCCACAATCACCTGACCTTAACTCAATTGAGAGGGTTTGGGCTGAGTTGGACCACAGAGTGAAGGAAAACCAGCCAACAAATGCTCGGCATATGTAGGAACTCTGGCAAGACTGTTGGAAAAGCATTCCTTATGAAGCTGGTTGAGAGAATGCCAAGAGTGTTCAAAGCTGTCATCAAGGGAAAGGGTGGTAACTTTGAAGACATTGTTTAAAACTTGTTGGGTTGCTACATGATTCCATATGTCTTATTTAATAGTTTTGATGTCTTCACTATTATTCTACAATGTAGAAAATAGTAAAAATAAAGAAAAACCCTTGAATGAATAGGTGTGTCCAAACTTTTGACTGGTGCTGTATGTGTTGTTTGGTGTTCACTCGCATTTGTTTGTAGATATAAAGTACAGATAGTGGATAGTGCTGAGTGAAAGTCTACACACCACTTGCACAGCTTGCTTTCAACGTAAAAAAAAAATATGATAGAAAATGTTCCACATTAATACATGTTTTTAAACAAAGATGTATTGATTGTGTATGTCTTCACACCCCAGAGTTAATACTTGGTGGATGCACCTTTGGCAGCCGTTACAGCTGTGAATAATTTTGAATACGATTCAACAAACTTTGCAAAACTCTTAGGGCAACATATATCCATTGTTTTTGTCAAAATTGCTCAAGCTCAGTACATTTTGTTGGGAATCATTGATGGACAGCAATATTCAAACATTGTCTAGTTATGTGGAGTGACTGCAATGTTATGGATCCTCTGTATTTTCAAGTTTTGTTGTGGATCAAAATAAATATGAAAGGAACAAAGCCCAGGTAAAAAGTTAGAGGAAAAGCTGCCTCAGTCTTCTGAAAACCTAACCCTGAGGTAAAGTTTGACCTTTTCAGTGGGACAATTACACACATTTTAATGCCAAAGGCACACCAGAATGACTTTCCAAGAGTGGTCATGTGTGGTCCAGTCTCAGTCCTGACTTAAATTTGCTTGAAAATCAGAGACACGGTTTGAATATTGCTGTCCATCAATTGTAGGGGCCCTTAAAAGTTGTGAAAAGTTGGTAGAATCTTTTTCAAAATGATTCATAGCTGTAATGGCTGCCAAAGGAGCTTCCACCAAGTTTGAACTCTGGGGTGAGAAGACATACAAATGTATATTTTTTAGTAATTTGAAACATTTTATATTAGTTTTCTTTCACTTTGAAAATGTGAAATAGGTTGTGAAGATCGGTAGGGGAAAAAAACTCTAATGTGATCCCTTTTTAGATGTAATCTTAAGGCAGTAAAATGTGAAGACTGCAAGGGTTGTGTAGACTTTCCCTAGCAACTGTATATGGATCAGTGTCTGTGTGTGTTTGTATACACATGTGCTTATTGTTTTGTGTGTGCATTTAAGGGTGGATATGGTGTCGTGTGGTGTGTGTATATTATGTGTGTGTCCTGTGCTTTGTTTGCCATATCTGCCTATTATTAGCTGCTTGCTGTTAAACGTTGGGGTAAACCCCTCGTGATGCCAAGGAGTGTACTGTTACCCCTATGGGAATACCTACCATTGTCATCCAAAGCTCCCTGGAATTCTATAGTTCTTATCCTTAAACAACAAAGCCTTAGCCGTACTGACCTAGTAATAGTCCCCAATATTGAGCATAGAAGGACTCCTAAACACATGCAAATGTATTCTGTGCTGTTCCCAATGTTAAGTGCAGACTCAGTAGCCTCGGTTTTTCTAATGACTGTCTTGCCTGGTTCACCAACTACTTTGCAGACAAGAGTTCAGTGTGTCAAATTGGAGGGCATGTTGTCTGGTCCTCTGGCAGTCTCTATGGGGGTGCCACAGGGTTCAATTCTCGGGTCGACTCTTTCCTCTGTATATATCAATGATGTTGCTCTTGCTGTGGGCGATCCACCTCTACGCAGACGACACCATTCTGTATACTTCTGGCCCTTCCTTGGACACTGTGCTATCTAACCTCCAAACGAGCTTCATTGCCATACAACACTTCTTCCGTGGCCTCCAACTGCTCTTAGACGCTAGTAAAACCAAATGCATGCTTTTCAACCGTTCACTGCCTGCACCCGCACGCCCGACTAGCATTACCACCCTGGATGGTTCCGACCTAGAATATGTGGACATCTATAAGTACCTAGGGGTCTGGCTAGACTGGAAACTCTCCTTCCAGACTCATATCAAACATCTCCAATCTAAAATCAAATCTAGAGTCGGCTTTCTATTCCGCAACAAAGCCCCCTTCACTCACGCCGCCAAACTTACCCTAGTAAAACTGACTATCCTACCGATCCCCGATCCTCCTTCGGCGATGTCATCTACAAAATAGCTTCCAATATTCTACTCAGCAAACTGGATGCAGTTTATCACAGTGCCATCCGTTTTGTTACTAAAGCACCTTAAACCACCCACCACTGCGACCTGTATGCTCTGGTCGGCTGGTCCTCACAACATATTCGTCGACAGACCCACTGGCTCCAGGTCATCTACAAGTCCATGCTAGGTAAAGCTCCACCTTATCTCAGTTCACTGGTCACGATGGCAACACCCACCTGTAGCACGCGCTCCAGCAGGTGTCTCTCACTGATCATCCCTAAAACCAACACCTCATTTGGCCGCCTTTCCTTCCAGTTCTCTGCTGCCTGTGACTGGAACAAATTGCAAAAATCGCTGAAGTTGGAGACTTTTATCTCCCTCACCAACTTCATACATCTGCTATCTGAGCAGCTAACCGATCGCTGCAGCTGTATATAGTCCATCGGTAAATAGCCCACCCATTTTACCTACCTCATCACCATACTGTTTTTATTTATTTACTTTTCTGCTCTTTTGCACACCAGTATCTCTACCTGCATATGACCATCTGATAATTTATCACTCCAGTGTTTAATCTGCTAAATTGTAATTATTCGCCTACCTCCTCATGCCTTTTGCACACAACGTATTGAGACTCTTTTTTCTTTTTTACTGTGTTATTGACTTGTTTATTGTTTACTCCATGTGTAATTCTGTGTTGTTGTCTGTTCACACTGCTATGCTTTATCTTGGCTAGGTCGCAGTTGTAAATGAGAACTTGTTCTCAACTAGCCTACCTGGTTAAATAAAGGTAAAATAAAAAAATAAAAAACATAGTGAGTGTTTCAAAATAACCTGTGTCTGTGATGGTGAAAGAGTATATATTTTGGACTGTAAGGGTTGGTCTTATGTCAAAATTCTAGATTATTGCTATTGATTGTGGCCAAAATAAGTTCCATCCCTGAAATAATGACCAAATAAATAGTTGTGCTATATTACCTTCTGAAAAGTGGTAGAGACATATTGGTATAATAGCTTTTTATAAAAGACAGTTGAAAGAGTTGAATTGTTTATGTCATCTATAGGCTTTATACTGTAAATGTGGAAGTACTATTCTGCATTTCTTATAGCATCAGCACCCTATAGAAATCCCCAAGATGGCCAAATGAGCTCACTTCCTGTTTGGCCAGTGGAAAGAAAATTGTATCATTGTTGTACATCCTGTTTGACAGTGATCTGTGTGATATTCTGTACAGCTGTAGGGCATGACAAAATATTTAGGTCCCATTGTGTGTGTGTGGAAACCATTGTAAGGATTTTATATTTTGTTAGTTCTATAGATACAGTTACATTCTGTTTGGTGTTTATTGCAAGTGTGGGGTGTGAAGTTTGTGGGGAACGGGTTTCTGAGTTTGGGTGCATGTGCTACAGAACTCCAAAATGAATCCCCTTCTTCATGCCCTGCATCTTTGTGTAGAAAAACCTTGCTCGCCTTTCTTGTGTTTTATGGAAATTAAATTATGGCATAATGTCACTTTCGTTATTAGAACAGAGAGACTGTGCATATGAATCAGTCCACTGTTGTCATAGTAACATGAAGCACTAAACCTCTGCGTAGCTGTTATTGCAGGCTTTGAACAGCTGGGGGCTATTGCTGGCAAGGGATTGTGGGAAATGAGTCCTTTGGTCCACCCTGCTCACCTTGACCTTCCTCTTCCAAAGAGGAAAGTTTGTGGATCTTAAAGAGGTCCATCTGGAATATACCAATGTATACTGAGTCTGTGTACGATTATAGGATATTTAGTGAATATTCATTACCTACATTAATGCTATATCTTCTCTGAACATATTTGCCTGAAACTAAAATAAACTGCCTGTACTCCACGTGAATTGTAAAGAAAACCCAAATTGAGCAAATGAGCTGAATTGTTTCATAACGCGTGGCCGAAAACAAGTTCGAAGCAGCCGAGCGCATCCCATTATTCGAGAACAAATATTGTACAGGGCTGCGATAAAAACTCACAGGAAGCACAATAACTTGTCATGGGGTAGCACTGCTGCCATGTCCAATTCCTTCAGCTTTAATCAAGTCAAAATGCAACCCGAGAGCAGCGCCCCATCCTCCCACTGTTCAATTTAATGAAGAATTCCTAGACTGGGGGACTGTGTGTGCATGTGTGTGAGTGTGTGTGTGCTAGGCCTGGACTGTTTGCACAAGGCGACATGCCAGACTACTTGAGACTCTGAGACCAAGACAGTGACTGAATGTGGGAAAATCTAAAGCTCTCCCCTTCCCCCTCTCCCAAGTCAGAGAGGCCCACTCTCTCCTCTCTGTGTCTGTTTGGGGGCCCAGCCAGCCGACCAGGCTGACAGGCCTTAGTGGGGCTGGTGTGGTGGTCTGCTGCTCCAGGAATGCTAATGCTTCCTCTGTGGTTTGTGAGGAACACAGTGATTAGCCCTCCAGCCCCCCGGGGGGAGCCGCTGCTGCTTCGGCCCGCTTTAATTCACTTTGACGTCAACAGGAAGACCAGCCCGGGTTGAGCGGCTGGAGAGGAAGGCCACTGCTGGTCCCGGAGCTTAGGGGGAAGCTTCCAGAGGGATTACAGACCAGGCTAAAATGTTTTCTTTGTAGCTGGAGGAAACCTTAGAAATGCCTCCCCTTCCACCTCCCCTGATCTTCCTTCGGTGACTGTTGTGTTGGTGAAGTGAATAACCCAGGCTAGAGGATAGCCCCCCCCCCTGCCCCCCCACACAAAAAAAAGCCTACTCTCCTTGTTTACTTTCACGAGCACTGGTCTGAAATGAGTTTATACATTGATGCAAAAGGGTGTATGGTGGAATCCTATCCAGTCATTTAATTAACTTGTTAGTGGTCTTGCAGTGAAGGAAACGAAAAAGCCATGTAACTGCTGCAGTATGTACATCCCCCCTCCCCCTGTCTGTTAAATATCCAGTCTCCAAGCTCCCTAGCCTATACCTCACACACAGTCCCAATTGAGCAGTGCAGGTCTTGGTAAACATTCGCTGTTCAGAGCTCCAGTGTTAGCAGGTAGCAGCTGGAGTTGCAAGCCTGCTGGGAAGCCCAGCACACTCCCACTGACAGGATACATGACTAGCCGGTCAAGCGAAAGATCAGGTGTCCAATCCTAAATGGAAGATTGAACTTAAATCGGTTACATGTGCGTACTGACTTCCTGCACGGCACCTGAACTCCTTGAAATGAGTCCAAGAGCCTATGGAGGTACTAGGCACAAAGGAATATGTCTAAAAGAGACTAAGGCTACTTGCAGCCAGGATATTCTATATTCGACATATAGAGTTGTGAGACCCTAACGTGGACCCTTTGTGGCCAGAAGTAATTTAGCCGTTCATTGTAGCCATTGGTGCTCTGTAGAGTTGATATTTTCTCAGGTTTTCTCTTGTCAATTTACTCGTGACATTCCTGGATTACTCATTGTACTAATAAAGTCAGATACATTTTTTTATTGAACCTTTATTTAACTAGGCCAGTCAGTTAAGAACAACATCTTATTCACAATGATGGCCTAAATCAACAAATAGGATAGTTAGTTTAAGAAAGATTAAGGGTACAAGACTGTGTACATATCTGTCTGTGTTGGCAAAATCACTGTATCTTCCACCGAGCCAAGCGAGGAGAGGCTGCTTGTTGTCATAGTTCCAAGATCAGTCAGAAATGTCTAGCTAACCCTATGCCACTGAAACCGGTGGATCTCAAAACTGAACTTGGATACTCGTTAAGTAGCAATGGTATCTTTTGCCACAATTGTCTTTCGACACGATAGATAGGTCGAACCAGTTATGACTATTCAACAAAACAATAAGTCAAGTTTCTTTCCAGCAATTTTCTTAGTTACATGATCGTATAACTAGCAAAGGAGTTTTGAAGTTGAGGGTGCAGTATTTATGAAGTTTGACAATGATGGCAAAAACTAGCTCAAGTACTCATACTAACTGTACTAACCATAATATTTGTGACACTAACCATACTATTTGTGACACTAACCATACTATTGGTGACACTAACCATACTATTTGAAATTAATTGAGTATATAGTATGCTTATTGGTCATAGTATGGATATAGTTAGTATGCCAAAAGTTCCTGGATGTTGTTCTAGAATTCACCAAATGAAGTATACATGTGAAGTATGAAGTATACATGCAGCGGACACTTTTTCCGTACTTTTAAGCCCCGTAATGCAATTCTTCAGAAATGGGCATGGCTTCACAACGTTTTTTTAAATTTGAAGAAAATGTTGGAAAATATGCAGCCGAAGTCCAACGAAAGCTGTTACAAATTCATTGCTTTAAGTGATTATGACAAATGTTAACAAAATGTTGAGCAATGTAATAAATAAATTACTTTTCAAATAAGTTACGTTACACGTTATGTTGGTTGATAATTTGTTAGGTACGCTATCCTTACGAACCGCATAGCAGTACAGCAGTATGTACCGGTATGTTAGCTAGTTACCTAACGTTAGTTGACTACTACTACAGTACATCGAACTTGCCAGGCAGTATACTAACTTTATGCTATCTAACTAACTACCCAACGCTTATTGACTTGATTATTCACATCTTTCTTAGCTAAGTGATCATTGAACATTTCAATGGACATTGTTAATTCTGGCTATCTACTCTGTTTTCAGAGCATTCTCGCGCAGAATAACTGATGAATTTACAAAAGGCCGGTGTCAGTACACGTCAGCAAAAAAAGCGTAATTAAATTGTTTCCAGCAGCACAGTTAGTCACCAATGCTCTGGATAACATGAAAACAGCCTAACTAGTTCGGCTAGGGCGAGTAAAATTGTCAGTGAGGTGTTCTCTCATTTGTGTCTAGAAGTATCTCGCCAACATTAGCCAGTGGTGTAAAGTACTTAAGTAAAACTAAGTTAAAACTTAGTTATGTATTAAGTACTACTTAAGTAGATTTTGGGGTATCTGTACATTAATGTACTATTTATATTTCTGACAACTTTTACTTTAATACATAACTAAGAAAATAATGTACTTTTTACTCCATACATTTTCCTTGACACCCAAAATTACATTTTGAATGCCTAGCAGGACAAAAAAATGATCCAATTTACGCACTTATCAAGAGAACATCCCTGGTCATCCATACTGCCGCTGGTCTGGCGGACTCACTAAACACACATATTTAATGTGTTAATTTAGTCTGAGTGTTGGAGTGTGCTCCTGACTATCTATAAATTTAAAAAGCAAGAAAATTATTCCATCTGGTTTGCTTAAGAAATTTGGAATTTGAAATGATTTTGTTTTTGAACACAGCTATAGTTCAACTAGCCAGCTATTTTAGCAATGGAAAACAAGCTCGGGACAGGATATAGGGTCTGTGCTATCCGGGCTCCTTGGGACGTCCCTACCCCATTGAAGTTGACATTTTAAATGGTTACGTTTAGGGTTAGGTAAGGGTTATGGTTAGGGTAAGGGTAGGGGTTAAGGTTAGGATTAGGATAGAGACGTCCCACGTATCCCAGATAGCACTTACTCATGATATAGCTGGGCGCCCATGCCCACTTCGCTAATTCAGGACATAGATTATAATTTGTATGCCCTGATATCTGGAGCTGGCAGCGAAATGTTTAAATAAACAATTCAGAGACTGAAACGAAGAAATCCGATGACAAATATTTAAAGAGAGAGAATCGATATACAATTCTGAAATCAGCTGTAACTGTCAGTAGTAAAACAAAGCTTAAAACGATGTTTGAGTGAACCTGAATGCAGAAAATGAATGGTGATGTCGCTTCTAGACACGGTAGATTGCTTCTCCTCACCACTCTATTCACACTCATTATATGGCGGTATTTTAATGCCAATAATACTGTAAACATAAGAAAACAACCCAGACCACTATCATTATGAAATTACAACTACTTTTCTGATTTTGCCTTCTTTTGTGTACAGTAAGTGGGATATGTTAAAAATGGACTTTAAACATGCATGTTTACTCACACAGCAACATTTCCCTGTTTTCTGCAGACTTTGTGTGGAGGACTGGACACTAAGGCGTGGAAGAGCAGACGACAACAACATTGACTGCTGCTGTGTTGCCGAGGGCAAACTAACTGTAAGTTCTCCCATCACCTTTTCACAGATCTGAAATAGGGAAGCAAGACTTTAAGACTTCTTCACTCGAGTTACTGTTTACATACTGTCTGTTTGTTTACAGCACCATTAAACAAGACGTGTATTTAGCGAGAGCCTAAGTGTAGTCTTTAGGCATGTGTTTTATACACATATGCATGACTAACTAATGGGGTGTTAACAACACATCTTAGCAGCACATCTGGTACATCTAATACTGTCAAGCTGCTTCTTCAGATCCAACTCCCAAGTGTTTTTATCGTTCCATGATGAAGGCTAAGACTAAGAGCACATAATTAAGTGTAACTCCTACCTTAAAAAACTACCATGCAAGAGTAGTTACTGTAAGTCTCTTTGATTGACTCAACTCCGTTGCGGTTCGGTTGACCTAGATCGACAGCAATCATTTAAGGCCTCTTCCTAATTCCGCAGACTAAGTTGTATTTCCCAATTTGACTTTTTAAGTTGACTTTACTTCTCGCAGGGAGTTTATTTCCCAAAGTTTGGATGCTGCTTTTCCCCCTTCATGTTTTTAATAGCAGTTAGATTCACTCTAAAAACACTATTTGTGTCTTTAATGGTTGAGCTGGCCAGGATGGAATTGACTGGAGTTGATGAGTTCTAAGTGAAGCTGTGGCGAGAGTTCGAGACGAGGGCTTTACTGTGACACTATAATGACAGGCAACAGGGATGAACTCATTTTGTAGTGGGAATAGGATGAGAAGGGGGGGTTGGAGGGCAGAAAGAGAGGGAAGTCTCTTTAATTGAGTGCAAAAGCAGCTGGATATTCCAAGCCATTTCCCGCCACAACAACGGTGCACTGGCACGGCCTGTCTCCATATCCTCCTGGCCCTAATCGCTTCCAGCCGCTGCATCCTCCCTCCCTCCTCTCCTCCCCTGTATGGATTCTTCGGAGCCCTGCCGAGGATTGTTTTACACTTAATTTTGTTAGACCTAACGAGATTTCGCTAATTAAATCTCCTCCTGGCTGGAGCTGCCATCTCACCCTGCCGCGCGGAGTGTTTGTTTGTATAGATCTTTTTAGACTAATAAACATGTTCATTCCAAAGTCGTGGGGAGAGGAGAGAAGGGTTGTGTTGCTCCGGCACTTCTGCTAATCCTTTTAGGTTTTAACCTAGCCTTCTGTGTTAGGGAAGTGGCAGCCATCCGCAGCAGGTACCACTGTCTCTCCTCAATGGAATGGCATCCATGAGATGATAGTCTCTTATGAACACTGTCCATAGCTACCTAGCTCTTTCCTGGACATCACCTTGTTATTGTACCAATGAATGTGCAGCGATCATGCAGCTACAGTATATGATCCTGATAAACACAGCTGTCCCCCACAGGAGGCTGCTGAGGGGAGGATGGCTCATAATAATGGCTGGAATGGAGTGAATGGAATGGTATCAAACGCATGGAAATCGTGTGTTTAAGTTTGATAACCATTCCATTTATTGTGGTCCAGCCATCACTATGAACCAGTCCTCCCGAATTACGGTGACACCAACCTCCTGTGCTGTCCACCCAATCCACACCGGTCTGGATGGATTAATATAAAACCTTTAGACATTGCTATATGCTTTCCCGGTATCATGACCAATGATAGAACAATTCTATTGTAACGACCGTTGGTGGAAGAAGGTGTGGACCAAAGTGCGGTGTGGTACGTGTTCATGATTTTATTAATAACTGAACACTGAAATACAGAATGTACAAAATACAACGTGAATAAACAAAAAAAACGAAACAGTCCTGTAAGGTGCAGAAAACACTAAACAGAGATTTAAACACCCACAACCAAATTGGGGAAAACAGGCTACCTAAGTATGATTCTCAATCAGAGACAACAAACGACACCTGCCTCTGATTGAGAACCATACCAGGCCAAACACATAAATACTAAATTGAAAAAAGAACATAGACTACCCACCCCAACTCACGCCCTGACCAAACTAACACAAAGACATAATAAAGGAACTAAGGTCAGAATGTGACAGTACCCTCCCCCCAAAGGTGCGGACTCTGGCCGCAAAACCTGAAACTACAGGGGAGGGTCTGGTGTGCGTCTGTCCGAGGGGGCGGCTCTGGTGCGGGACGTGGACCCCACTCCACCATAGTCTTTGTCCGCTTCAGTGGCACCTTCAGAACGGCGACCCTCGCTGCCGACCTCGGACTGGGGACCCTTGCAGCAGGTCCCGAATAGATGGGAGACTCTGGCAGCTCCTGACTGACGGGCGGCTCTGGCAGCTCCTGACTGACTGGCGGCTCTGGCAGCTCCTGACTGACGGGCGGCTCTGGCAGCTCAGGACAGACGGGCTGCTCTGGCAGCTCAGGACACATGGGCGAGTCTGGCAGCTCGGGACTGACGGGCGGACCTGGAGGGAGGAGACGGAGAGACAGCCTGGTGCGTGGGGCTGCCACAGGACCCATCAGGCTGGGGAGACCTACAGGAGGCCTGGTGCTTGGAGGAGGCACCGGATGGACCGGGCTGTGGGGGAGCACTGGAGCCCTGGTGCGCAGCCTTGGCACCACTCCTCCCAGCTGGATCACCATTTTAGCCCGGACCATCCAGAGTGGAGGCACAGGTTGAACCGGGCTGTGGGTGAGCACTGGAGATCTGGTGCATACCACTCGCACCTCTCCCTTAGGCTCAATACCCACATTCGCCCGGCATGGGCGGGGCGCAGGCATAGGACGCACTGCACCCTCCCAGTGCCTCAGAGACACAGCACGCAGAGCCGGCGCAGGATACCCTGGGCCGAAACGGCGTACCGGAGACCAAACATGTTGGGCTGGCACAACAAGCCCTGGCTGGATGCCCACTCTCGCTTGGCACTTGCAGGGGGCTGGCCTATAGCCCACCGGGCTATGAGCGCGTACTGGCGACACCGTGCGCTTGACCGCATAACACGGTGCCTGACCAGTACTGCGCTTCTTCCGGTAAGCACGAGGAGTGGGCTCAGGTCTCCAACCTGACTCTGCCACAATCCCCGTGTGCCCCACCCCCCAAATTTGTTTTTGTGGCTGCCTCTCTTGCCTGTCGCACTGCCGTGCTACCTCCTCATATCGCAGCCGCTCAGCTCTCGCTGCCTCCAGTTCTTCCTTGGGGCACGATATTCTCCAGCCTGTGCCCAGGGTCCCTTACCGTCTAAAATCTCCTTCCATGTCCATGAGTCCAGAGAACACTGCTGCTCGATACCACGCTGCATGGTCCTTGGTTGGTGGGTGTTTCTGTAATGACCGTTGGTGGAAGAAGGTGTGGACCAAAGCGCAGCGTGGTACGTGTTCATGATTTTATTAACTAAACACTGAAATATAAAACAACAACGTGAATAAATGAAAAAAAAAAACAAGAAAAAAAACGAAACAGTCCTGTAAGGTGCAGAAAACACTAAACAGAAAATTCAACACCCACAACCAAAATGGGGAAAACAGGCTACTTAAGTATGATTCTCAATCAGAGACAACGAACGACACTTGCCTCTGTTTGAGAACCATACCAGGCCACACACATATATACTACATAGAAAAAAGAACATAGACTACTCACCCCAACGCCCTGACCAAACTAACACAAAGACGTAATAAAGGAACTAAGGTCAGAACGTGACATGATGGATAGACACATAAAAATACAAACATTGTCTTCCTCTCTAGGTCCCTTTGTCATCATTTCTAACAATGATAGAGCCCGTAAAACTACATGCAATACAAATGGGTTTCAATAACCAAAATGTCCCTGTAAGTCCCAGTGTTTAATCTCAAGAGGACTACTTGCATTGTATCTCTGTGTGTTCTGGGGTTTTAGGGGAAGTGTCACCAGGTGGGTCAGGTATAAACATAGGCAATGCCTGGGAGGGGCCCTGCCTGGGAGGGGCCCTGCTATGGTGGATGCCCCCTCAGGAGACACTCCCCGACTATTGTAGGAGCACACCGCCCACAATAGACTTGTAGTCTCTCCGCATTGTTGCTTGCCAAAGGCTCCATTGTAACCACCTCCTTCCTCCATTCTCCCACTCCCTGGCTGCATCCCTCTAACTCCCTCTTGGGTTTGGTTCTATCTAGTCCTCTGCCTCCTCTACCCCCATTGTGGAGGGTGTGGGTAGGCTGCTCGGTTCTGGCGGAGGTGCCCCTGGTGAAGGCCTTTGCTTGGTGATCATGTTTCTGCCACCTGTTGCTCAGCTTAGGGAGGGAGGGGGAGGGAGGGAGCCAGGGGAGATGCCCAGGCATCTGGCACCAAGAGGGGCTCGCCATGTGCCAAGAGTACTGGATTCCAATGTTCTCGATTTTTCATTTCATTCAATTCATTTAATTTTTCCAGTGTGAAGTCCACTGTCTCATTTCTCCCCTTTTTTATCGAGGAGGACAACATAAATGGTGGTAGGGAATTGTATTGTTAGATTTAGCATTAGCATGTGACCAATGACAAGTATCTCAAAGGTAGATGTTAGTTACAGATAATTTAGCATTGTTGGAATCAAAGCTTTGTGTTTTATGTTTAGATGTGTCCTTACAACTGTTTAAGAAATGCCATTAGGACTCCCATGAGTTCCTTGTGTACAGTATCCTGTTGACCAAATGGTATCTAACATATGAAGTATCTAACACATGCATAGCAAGGTTAGCATAGAAATTCAGAGATGCAAGCCAACCTCATTAAACAGAATACATCTGAAATGCTCGCTCTCAGATGAGGCAACTAAGGTTATTTTAGATTGAAGCACTTGACACCTCCCACTGTCTTTACAGACAATTAAATAGTGAAGGCTGGCATTTCCAATCCCACAAGGAAATCCAATATACAGTGCATTTGGAAAGTATTCAGACCCCTCAACTTTTTCCACATTTTGTTACGTTACAGCCTTATTCTAAAATGTATTAAATAGTTTTTTTCCTCATCAATCTACACACAATACCCCACAATGACAAAGCAAAAACAGGTTTGTAGAAATTTTAGCAAATGTATAAAAAAACTAAACTGAAATATCACATTTACTTAAGTATTCAGACCCTTTACTCAGTACTTTGTTGAAGCGCCTTTGGCAGCGATTAAAGCCTCGAGGCTTCTTGGGTATGACGCTACAAGCTTGGCACACCTGTATTTGGGGAGTTTCTCCAATTTTTTTCTACATATCCTCTCAAGCTGTCAGGCTGGTTGGGGAGCGTCGCTGCACAGCTATTTTCAAGTCTCTCCAGAGATGTTTGATCGAGTTCAACTCCGGGCTCTGGTTGGGCCACTCAAGAACATTCCGAGACTTGTTCCGAAGGTACACCTGCATTGTCTTGGCTGTGTGCTTAGGGTCACTGTCCTGTTCGCCCCAGTCTGAGGTCCTGAGTGCTCTGGAACAGGTTTTCATCAATAATCTCTGTACTTTGCTCTGTTCATCTTTCCCTCGACCCTGACTAGTCTCCCAGTCCCTGCTGCTAAAAACAGCATGATGCTGCCACCAGCATGCTTTACCGTAGGGATGGTGCCAGGTTTCCTCCAGACGTGACGCTTGGCATTTAGGTCAAAGAGTTCAATCTTGGTTTCATCAAACCAGATAATCTTGTTTCTCATGGTATGAGAGTCCTTTAGGTGCCTTTTCAAACTCCAAGCAGGCTGTCATGTGCCTTTTACTGATGAGTGGCTTCCGCCTGGCCACTCTACTATAAAGGCCTTATTGGTGGAGTGCTGCAGAGATGGTTGTGCTTCTGGAAGGTTCTACCATCTCCACAGAGGAACTCTGGAGCTCTGTCAGAGTGACCATCGGGTTCTTGGTCACATCCCTGACCAAGGCCCTTCTCCCCCGATGGCTCAGTTTGGCCAGGCGGCCAACTCTAGGAAGTCTTGGTGGTTCCAAACTTCTTCCATTTAAGAATGATGGAGGCCACTGTGCTCTTCAGGACCTTCAATGCTGTAGACATGTTTTTTTCGCCCTTCCCCAGATCTGTGCCTCGACACAATCCTATCTCGGATATCTACGGACAATTCTTTCGACCTCATGGCTTGGTTTTTGCTCTGACATGCTGTGAATTGGGGAACCTTATATAGACTGGTGTGTGCCTTTCCAAATAATGTCCAATCAATTGAATTTACCACATGTGGACTCCAATGAAGTTGTAGAAACACCCATTGATGAGGGAAAACTTTTTATTTCATCAATTTTAGACTAATGCTGTAACATAACAAAATGTGGAAAAAGTCAAGGGGTCTGAATACTCTCCGAATACACAGTATACCCTAGAGAAACCAATTGAACCGGCACCTCTGTAAATATCATGCAGAATTAGTGGAGAATCTGTGAATCTGTGAGCCTAGGGTGCCGCCTGGGATAAGGGCATTTTCCTAAGAAATTAAACGATTTAGCTGTCATTTCGATAATGGAACGAAAAAGTATAATATTTAGGCAAAACGGAAAAAGAAAACAAATTGACGTACGCCTATAATATATACTCCTGTAACCTTTTTGAGTTCACCCGTATGCCCTTCATCATTAGCGTTAGCAGCACGCTAGCTACCCCTCCATCTCCCATCCCATCGTTCTTGCCATCTCAACCATCATCCCCCAGTGAAACCCCTTCATCTCCTCACCCTGCTAGCTACCCAACCTAGTTTCCCCACCAACCCAGCAACCCTAATTATGTTGATTTAACTTAGCCACAACCCCTTCCTTCCGCCATACCACCATCTGAATGGAAGCTTATTAGTTTGAATATTTTTTTTTATTTATTCCCCATTTCTTGGGGCCCCTGTCGGCATATCCAATTACTCTCGCCGCGCGGCTGTAATTGCCTCCATGCCAATGGACACCAGACAATCGTGCTAAATGAGGTGAGGCCGAGAGGCTGCAAGCCCGACTTCATTAAGAGCTAATGGGATTTTATTGGGGGGACTGAAGACCCAGCTCATCAAAAAGGGACGATGGAAAGAAAACAAAACAGATGGAGAGGAAGAGCCGAAAGACTCTGCAACGTAGCTCTCTGCGTAGGCTGCATGCACTTTTTTTTTTTACCCCGGTAAGAAAAAAATAATCAGTAAAACTCTCTATAATTCGAATCTTGCCATCAACCCCTACCCCATCCCTGTAAAACATATATACAGGAGAAAGAGACAAATGTTGGAGCGTTGTTGAAAGATAAGGCAGGCCTGAAGGGTGGAAGCTTTTATAGAGAGTCTGTGGGCTTCTCGACTTTTTTTAGTGTTTGACTGATAGTAAAATGTTTGTTTTCTTCAGAATGTTTGCGTGTCTTTGTTGTTCAAATGTATTCTAGGCTTGAATTATGTAGCACTTAACAATAAAATATATATTTTTTCACTTGCAATCATCTATCTCTGGGATGTTAAGCAGATCAATACCAAGTCTACAGTTTATGTTTTCATCACCTATGTGTAGAATAGATACTAACTAATATATTAACTCATTTCAAAAAGAGTACTGGTGAAACTAACAGACAGATGTTATACCCAGTTAAAGCATTCAAAGTGCTGCACTGAGACTGGGGTAGTATTCATGCTTCTGTGCAGTGTGGGATATGGCAGTGCTTGATGCACTCAGAAACAAGGAAAGTACTCAACTCAAGAAGAGGGCATGCAAAGTGCTACAAGAATAGCTTTTTCAGCAGCAATGAATGGAGTGGAGATGAGTGAGAGCCAATCACTGCCGATATACAGCAATGTGATGCATCATGTGTTGAGATGTTTTCCAACTCAGACATGTACAGTATACAGTATGTATGTGTTTGGTAGTGATGCCCATGCAATAGACATGAACATGCCCTCGTCTGTCATCAGTCTGCCCTTGGTATGCATGTGAAGCTGGTCCACCATTTTAGAGAACCCCTATAGGAATAGCTATATTGCAGCTTGCAGTTGAGGATCAGTTGCCCATACTTTAATCCTCTGCACCATCTTAATGCCGCTACGGTTGTCCTGCTGTGGGATTCATCCCAATGTGCCTTTTGACTCCTCTGTAAGAGGGTCCTGCCAAAATCTATTACACAGTGAATAGTGTTCACCTACAGGAGCATTTAGACCCAGTGTGTAATGTATACTGTGAACTGAACATTAGCTTCTAATCTGACTTTGCTCCATTCTGTCCCCACTGAGTATTAAGGCTACTAAGTCCATTCACAGGAAGTGAGAAATTGTGATTTGCACAAAAGACAACCCAATTACAAGATGCATCTGTTTGTGGTGAAAAACGACACGTTTCATCCTCAAAAGACAATTGAACATTTCAATGTTTCAAATCAAATCAAATTGTATTTGTCACATGCACCGAATAGAACAGGTGTAGACCTTACTGTGAAATGCTTACTTACAAGCCCTTAACCAACAATGGCAGTTTTAAGAAAATAGGATTAAGAAAAGATTTACTACATCAACACAAGACAGTGTACTCAGTGTGTGTACCCAGTGTTTGTTGTGGGTGGTTGTAGGCCTGGAGCTGATTGACGCCTGGCCCTGGTAGTAACAGCTGTCCTCCAGCTGCCAGAATCTCCTGCTTGGAGGAAAACAGACCCAAACCTCCAGGGTCAGTGCTGTGGTATGGAGGTCTCCACGGCAACCGGAGGAGGATCTAGAGCCCTGAGAACAATCCTGCCACTGAGAGGAGAGTTGCGCTCCGGCTCGCCTCTGAACTCAACACAGGGGAATGCGACTCTCCCCAAGTGGGGAGACGGAGAGAGGGAGAAAGAGGGAGAGCTGAATAGGAAGGAGGGAGTGAGAGATAGGGAGAGGAAGGAGGAAAAGAGGATGATGATAGGAGGGAGGTGTGAGAGAGAAGCTTGGTTTTTATCCTGGCCAAAACAGTGGTTGTCATGTTAACCCAACCCCCTCCTCCTCCTTCCCACCCACCCTTCCTTCTCTCTTTCTCTCTCTCTTCACCCCCTCACCGAGCTCAGGCATTCCCCACAAGCAGTGAGGCAGTGTTTGAATGACTGAAACACTATATGCAGAACGTAAAAAATGGTACTTATTGGGTGCCGGCTTGTATACAACACTCTGACCATCGGTGATTAGAACAAAAACCTGATCCCTTTGCCAAAACATATTTTTGTTATATTAAACACTGCACTGAGCAAGCTCTATTCCAAGAAAAGTCATGCTCTTTCATAATAGGTTGTAGTTCAATAAACATAGCTTTTTATGCAAGTACGTTTATTTTGTTTGAATTCAGCTGGTGCAGATAAGTTTGTTGCTCTAACAGTTACACTGTAGTCTCAAACTGCAGACCACATCAAAGCTAGTTACACTGTGGTAGGCAATGGCCATCACCCTGTGAATTTGAGTCTATGTTTGTGGTCATACAAAAACTTTTGAATAAAACCTCCACACACCATCCTTCTGTACAACATCTCTAAGTAGGGTTTTGTTAAATAGAGTTAAGATTCAAATCAGCAGAGGAGACAATAGAAACAGTAACAGAAAGAGTAACAGGTGTTAACCAAGATCCTGTGCCACTTGAGCCACTGTATCTGCTGATCAGGGCTTCACTTTACCTGGAAGGAGAAACACTTGGCATGGACATTCTGATAATCATAAATCAGTTTAAGACAAAAGGAAATTGCGAATCCAATCGTCTATTGTTATGGTACATGAACAATTGTCAGGAGATTATTGTTCTGTTCTAAATGAAGAGGCCCTCACGCGTCACCTGCAGCTCGATATGAAAAGTAAGACACACAAACAACACTTGATTTAGACGAGGGGAACGGAATGCTTGTTATTTACCTTAAGGTCACCACTTTTGCCTAAATGGTGACAGAAATTCACAAAGAATGGAGGGGTTTCTATGGTAACAGGCTCCCTGCAAAAAGGTCACCGTCAGAGGCAGAAAGACAACAGGATTATGGGGGATTTGGAGGGGGAATAAAATCAGTTTTATTCTCTATTTTTTTGTGTATAAATACATTTCTTCTATAGAATATCTGAACGATGATAAAAACATTGGATTTGAATAGTGCAATTACATGGCTCCAAACGGCAAGGACTCTCTTTTTTATTATGATTTCTTTATTTTCTTTTGATGTCAGAATTGAAAAGGGAGTGTGGTCGGCAGTCGCCCGACGCCCAAGCTTTGTGCTCGCCGCTGATACATACCCGCCTTGCTCCCTCAATCACTGGCGGCTCCTTTCGCTCCCCTCCCTCTCAAGTCATTTTAATTAAGTCAGTCTCGCTGGCGTGGCTGGCAAAGATAATTGGAGAGGGTTTTGGATGCCATTTACTCTAAATGTCGCCTGTTTCTTCCCTTTCTTTTCGGGCTGTCTCGGTCTGACTCTCCCCCCATCTTCTGGCATGGAGGCTGATCTTTCGTTTCCATCTTATATTCAAACGTGAAATATGGATCAACCTCGTCTGTGTGGTGTGTGGCACGCCACTGAGAGGTTCCTGTGAATTGGGCCGATGCTGCAATTGATTTGAAATGGCAAATCAAGTGATGGCAATTTCTATGAAATGAGGGGATTCTTTTGAACTTTTTGAAAAAATTATTATTTTCTCACTGTCAAGAATACTGAAAACGTATAGGAAAGACATATACACAGTATATTAAAAATAGCTTAAGAATAACTAACATAAATGATGCTTTAAGCAATGCTTTGATGATCTGGAAGTGAAGCAGATGTATGTTGTTTCTCAACATAAATTCACATTGCTTCCATATGGAGAGAATGATGATCCCCCCCCCCAAGTTCTAGTCAAGAGTATAGGCCCATTTCTTGGCCTCGTTGTTAAAAGACATCAGAAAGGAGCTTGTTTACATTGGATTGAATACAACTTCAGATGCAGCTCCTCCCTTACAGAAAAAAACCCACATTATTTCACATGCGGAAAATTCATTTAATGTGAATTTCACCTGTTTTCACGTTAAATCAATCAATCTGAAATCAGGTGAATACATCTGTTTTTGGAACACTTCTCATGTGATCACATTTTCACATAAGATCATGTGATCACATTTTCACATAAGATCATGTGATCACATGGAAACATGTTTTTTTGGAACACTTCCCATGTGTTCACGTGAAATGCATGTTTTTTTCTGCAAGGGCTGCAAGTTAACAAATACGTAGTCAGATGGTTAGCGCCTACAACATGGCAGCTGTCATCGGAGGATTGGTTAGCTGGACAAGATAGCAAGGCAAGGTAAAATATCACCAATAGAGCTAGAATAATATGCTTATTGAGCATAGCTATACCCATCAGTCTTGTGTGTTTTCATGGTCCTCATTCACTCATTGTTAAGTTTGTCAAGTTCCCAACATCAGTGTATAGCTATACTGCTACAGGGCTTTTGATGTGAGGATACGCGTTCATCACTTAAACGGGATGTTTGCTTGTAAACAGAAAATGTCTCTATGTGCGGTAAAATTTAGATTAAGACTACAAAATGAAGTGTAGCAACTTTGTGAAGAATCTGTCAAATCATTTTTATAATAATACTGTCAAATTCTTTCAAGTTATTTGTGTTGTAGTGCATGCATGAGTTTTGAGAGTTCGGGAATCGAGCAATGAGTGATATGTGCAACACTCTAAAAGTGTTAACTGTGTTCAAAGTGCCCATGAGTATTAACTTCACACTTTCTGACATTTGCAGTGTTCACTTATGTGAGTGATAAATATAATACTACATTTACCCTACATGTATGAACCCTACGACATATAATGTGGCGTATGAGGTATGTTGTACTTGAGTGTTTAGTGTGTGCAGTGTGTGGCATGTGCAGTGTGTGTGAGTGGTAAGTGTGCGGGGACTCCTCCAGGCAGGCCCCCTATCAATCACAAAGGGTCGGGCCTGTTGCTAAAATGGGTCTGCAGTGGGCCACCCATCCAGCCTTGCCGCTCGGGGGAGATCCAATGTCCTCAGAGCTCTAATGCACTCCAGATGTCCTTTTGGCTGGGGTTGATTTTTCCATGTGGTCTATATTAAAGGGAACTTTATTTAATATATCAGGCTTTTAAAATGCTACATTTGTGGACAATTTCTACTTAAAATACCAAAGGAACTTGTTGATGCACCTGCAGCAACTTGCCTATTCAGTTCTAATGTGCATTTTCTATTTTTTCCCATTTTAAAACAGCATTGGTAATACTGAGTCCCCAATATCTCTGTTCTCTCTGGTGTTGGCTGTTCTCTCCTCTCTCTATATATATCTCCATCTGGCTCCTTTCATCTCTTACCTTCTCTCTCGTTCTTAATCTACTTGTGTCTCTTCCTTTCTCACACTCCCTTTCTCTCTTTTTCTCTAGTTCTGGCTTTCTCACTCCCCCTCTCTCCCTCATCACCCCACACATGCTCCCCTCCGCTCCCTGTGGCATTTGAGAGAGGAAATGTAATATTGGATTGTTTGGTGTTTCCAAGGATTCCATTCGGCTGGGCTCCTTCCCCGACACAAAGACAAACATCAGCTGTCGGTGCCAAGAGCAGCAAACACCAGCGTCTCCCTCATTATTCGCCCCTCTCATTTCAGAGAAATGGCCTAGTTTTTATTGTCTCTTTCTTCCCCATTGCCTGGTTTGTGTTCTAGACGGCTCTCCATGCTCTCCAAGTGCCCCTGACACTGTTTTTCTTCAACTTTATGGCATACCCACTGTGATCATTTGAATTGTGTGTTTTTTTGTTTGTATCAGCAAGCGATATCATAATTACCAGGCCCTTGGGAATACTTGGGGACAGTTATCAGATTTCCATTTTACAGGAGAAATACATCTGGATTAAGAGAGAAAATGAGGGGAGTGGTTCATTGTTGCAAGGAATGAAACTGTATATAGGGATAATAGTTATTCACTTTTCAATCCTTTTGAAGGGAGCATGCATGAACTGGATCTCAATTAGCTAGCATATTCAGTAGCCTAGCTATCTTTCAGACAGTTTTAAGACTTTGTGGACCACTCTCTCATTAAGCTCAACCAAGCATTGGTTACCCTTCGGTTTCCTCATGGGTCCAACCACACATTGCCTACGAACACCCTTATGGGGTGAAGGTCTTTCTCCCTACCGCCTCTACACATGTCATCCACCTTGCCCTGGTTCCTCCACCTGCTATAATAGTCTGACCCCCCTCGGTGGCTCATCCAGACCCTGACGAGGGGGCCTCAAACCCTCTCCACCTGGAATCTGCTGACAATCAAAGCTGCGCATCCCAACCATTCTACCTCCTCTACATCCCCACACCTGATAATCCCCCCACTCATTAGCCCCCGCCGCTCTTCTCAAATATTCCCCTTCGCTTGTCCTTTATAGGGGGAGGGATGGAAGGAGGATAGAGAGATGGAATCCTCTGCATGTAGATGACTAGGTGCTCTTAATCTTCCCCTCTACTGCCACATGCCTGCAAATACCTCTACACAATGTGCCCTAACCCTCCGGTGGCACCAAGCAGGGCATGGCATGGCACTTGCCGTTCATTTAACTCATGTCAACCTTGCAAACTCTTGATTTACCCTCGGTGTCA
Source organism: Oncorhynchus masou masou (assembly GCF_036934945.1). Lineage (NCBI taxonomy): Eukaryota > Metazoa > Chordata > Actinopteri > Salmoniformes > Salmonidae > Oncorhynchus > Oncorhynchus masou. Next base: position 43,560,714 of record NC_088222.1, read on the forward strand.
ATGTTAGGTGTTGTATACCTAATATTCACTCTAAAAGCTGTTGTCTAAAGGTGTTTGAAGTTGAACTAAGGGCACGGAACACAGAGTCATGCTCCCTGTCAGAGAGCCTTTTAATGTCTCTATTTGGTTTGGTCAGGGTGTGATTTGGGGTGGGCAATCTATGTTTCGTTTTCTATGATTTTGTGTTTCTATGTTTTGGCCGGGTATGGTTCTCAATCAGGGACAAATGTCTATCGTTGTCTCTGATTGGGAACCATACTTAGGTAGCCCTTTCCCTCCTTTCTGGGTGGGAAGTTGACTTTGTTTATGGCACATAGCCTTTAGCGTCACGGTTTGGATGGTAGTGTTTATTGTTTTGTTCGGCGTCTTTTTGTAATAAAAGGAGAATGTACACTCACCACGCTGTGCCTTGGTCCTCTTCTTTCAACGGCCGTGACACTCCCCTTAAAGTAATGTTCCAGAGATTTTGTATGATTTCCGCCAGGAGTTTTGAAAGTACTGCTCAAGGCAAAACAGGTCCCAGAAAATTGTGCACAATTGTGTACTACATCATCCATTTTGTACAATATGTTATTGCAAAAAAATATATTTCATAATATGTTACAAATTCCAATTCATACTGTACAATATGTTATGAATTGTGCTTAAGATCCAGACTGATATTTTTTTAAGCCAGTGGATAAGCTTAGGTGTTGGGAAAATAGCCATTTTTATCGTGAATAAAAAAGTGAAACATTAAAAAACCTAGGAGACCCCTTCCATAAACTTACACAGTAGTTATGACAACTTCCAGAGGACTTCCTCCAAACTATCAGAGCTCTTGCAGCTTGAACTGACAAGTTGTCCACCCAATCAAAAGGTCAGAGAATTAATCTTGTACTGAAAGCATAAGCTACAGCTAGCACTGCAGTGCATAACATGTGGTGAGTAGTTGACAAAAAATCGAAGACAGAGAGAGAGCTAACTATATTTCGTAGCATTTGTATCTTTTACTTTCACTTTCACTTACTTAGCTAACTAGTTTAGCCTACTCAAATACCCAGTTAAAACAGAGAGGGATGCTATGTCAAGGTAAGCTTTTGGCTTTATTCAGTTATTGCCACCGACGCCCGCCAGTGTAACTGCTAAACTGCTTGCTGTATACTGTACTGCATGATTGTATCGGGTTTACTAGCGTGTTAGTTCTAGTAGCTACTATATGTTGACGATGACCTTAATATGGTGACAATGATGTAGGCTGTGGTTAGCGGTTATGGTATGAAAGTTTGGCTTGGAAAGTTTTTTTTGCCTGGTCACAGACAGCTGTTGTATTGTGCACTGAAGTCCACAAGTGAAGGGAAAAGGTGAGAGGAGGTGAGAGTATATATGCAAGAAGGAATTATATATACAATGAGAAAAGTGATCATGTGGTTTATGTGGCTGCTAGTTCTGTGTTTGCGTGTGATCAGGAGTGTTTTGATTCTGTTGAAAAACTTTTCTTTAAAGAAGCAAACGAAACGAAACGGGGATACACATACCTGAATTTGTCCAATGGAAACTTGTTTGCAACTGTTGGACTAATGATTACACCCGAGATCATCTAGATTCAGGCAAGAGTGTACAAGGCGGTATTGAATGTGTCACTGTCTGTCACCTTCATTACTTTAATTTCTCTTGACCTGTGCACCTACGTTGTAAACTTTTATTTGTAGGCTAGATTGTAGCAACCTCATGATGGGTAAAGGGAAAATTTGAGTATCATCTAGTAGGCTGAACCTATGGATGTTATATTGAGCTGGGGAATGGAATATGAATGACAGTCATCCAATATGATGTAATAGAAATAGGGCCCATATTATTTAAAAAAATGTAAAAATGACACCGAAGCTTGAACAGCAGGACAGGCTTGTGAGGTAGGGCCCACAACGTCCATGTCACTCAGTTACAGTATTTGTCATGTACCACAACCACCACCACATGAAGTTGTGGCCTCGCTCACTCACACGTCCACCGATAAGGAGGTATCCATTTTAAAATGGCCTTGCAGATGCAATAGCAGATAAGCCACACAATGTTACAACCGGCGTATCGCCTGTGAACATGAGAGTAGAAGAAGAAGAGAGAGAGGGCCGCGGAAATGATTTGAAGACAGCAAACTTTTGAAGATTACGCTCCTCTCGCTGAGCTCAGGAGTTCCAATTTCAGGCAGAATTTTTTTCAGCCTTAAATATTCCGATATTTATCAGCTTAGGGAGGAAATGCGACTGCTGTGTGTCAACCGCGGGACACGCTGCCTGCTCGGCCCTGCATCGGGCTAATAACATCAAGATGCTGGTACATTCAGAGCCGGCTTAGCACAACTCACAGTATGAAAGCTATGTGGTGTGTAGGAGGATGCACTGAAGATCTCCAAATGGAAGTCCCTCAAAGTGCTGTTTGACTGGATTTGAAAGTCTATAAGGGAGGAAGGGAGAGAGGAAAAAACATGCCTAAATGTTTCAAAACAGAAAGGATTCACCTGGAAAATAATGTCAATACACAAAGAACACCATTTAGATGGTCTTTATTAGGCTGGCTAATGCACGAATGTCTTTCGGTGCACAGGAAGTTTGATTGAAAATGGCAATCTACTCTGAAATAATCTGCCTATTTTGATTGGTGTCATCAACAGAGCTCTGGAATTAAATTATTCTTATACCATAGTTCACCTGCTAGATATTCCAATATTATATTATATTTTCCCTATAAGCTTTTTCACTGAAGAAACAAATAGACCTGGGAGACCAGATGCTGCTGGAAGTGGTGTTTAATTAAAACATGCTTCACATGCTCCGAATACAACACGTGTAGACCTTAGCGTGAAATGCTTACTTACAAGCCGTTCTTGGCGCACCCATCCCGTTTAGCGGGATCATTTTCGTCAACATCCGCTGAATTGCAGAGCGCCAAATTCAAATTAAACTACTAAAAATATTTAATTTTCATTAAATCACAAGTGCAATATAGCAAAACACAGCTTAGCTTGTTGTTAATCCACTTGGCGTGTCAGATGTCAAAAAAGCTCTCTCAGCAGACAAAACATTACAAACAGCTAGCAGCAAAGTAGGTTGGTAACGAAAGTCAGAAAAGCAATAAAATGAATCGCTTACCTTTGATGATCTTCGGATGTTTGCACTCACGAGACTCCCAGTTACACAATAAATGTTCCTTTTGTTCCATAAAGATTTGTTTTATATCCAAAATACCTCCATTTGGTTGGCACGTTTTGTTCAGAAATCCACATACTCAAGCGGTCACGACGGGGCAGACGAAAATTCCAAATAGTATCCGTAAAGTTTGTAGAAACATATCAAACGTTTTTTATAATCAATCCTCAGGTTGTTTTTACAATAAATAATCGATCATTTTTCAACCGGACCGTAGCTTTTTCAATAGGAGAGAGAGAGAAAATGTCTGCTCCAAGCTGTTGCGTATGCAAAACTCTGCTGGCACCCAGTCATCCACTGATGTGATCCTTCTCACTCATTTTTCAGAATAAAAGCCTGAAACTATGTCTAAAGACTGTTCACACCATGTGGAAGCCATAGAGAAAGGAAACTGGTTGATATCCCTTTAAATGGAGGGAAGGCATGCAATGGAACAGAAAGGTTTCAGGAAAAACAGCCCTTCCTGGTTGGATTTTCCTCAGGTTTTCGCCTGCAATATCAGTTCTGTTATACTCACAGACAATATTTTGACAGTTTTGGAAACTTTAGAGTGTTTTCTATCCTAATCTGACAATTATATACATATTCTAGATTCTGGGCCTGAGAAAGGCAGTTTCATTTGGGTACGTTTTTCATCCAAACATCAAAATACTTCCCCCTACACTCAAGAGGTTAACCAACAGTGCAGTTCAAGAAAGAGTTCAGAAAATATTTACCAAAATAAACTAAAGTAAAAAATAATAAAATAATAAAATTACAATAACAAGGCTATATACAGGGGGTACCGGTGCCGAGTCAATGTGCGGTGGTACAGGTTAGTCGATGAAATCTGTACATGTAGGTAGGGGTGAAGTGGCAATGCATAGATAATAAACAGCGAGTAGCAGCAGTGTACAAAACAAATAAATGGGGGGGTCAATGTAAATAGTGGCCATTTGATTAATTGTTCAGCAGTCTTATGGCTTGGGGGTAGAAGCTGTTAAGGAGCCTTTTGGTCCTAGACTTGGAGCTCCTGTAACGCTGGCCATGCGGTAGCAGAGAAAACCGTCTTTTTTGGGCTTTCCTCTGACACTGCCTAGTATATCGATCCTGGATGACAGGAAGCTTGGCCCCAGTGATGTACTGGGCCGTCCCACTACCCTCTGTAGCGTTTTTCGGTCAGATGCTGAGCAGTTGCCATACCAGGCAGTGATGCAACCGGTCAGGATGATCTCGATGATGCAGCTGTTGAACTTCTTTGAGGATCTGGGGACCTATGGCAAATCTATTCAGTCTTCTGAGGGGGAATAGGTTTTGTCGTGCCCTCTTCTCGACTGTCTTGGTGTGTTTAGACCATGATAGTTCGTTGGTGATGTGGACACCAAGGAACTTGAAACTCTTGACCCGCTCCACTACAGTCCCGTCAATGTTAATGGGGGCTTGTTCGACCAGCCTTTTCCCATAGTCCACGATCACCTCCTTTGTCTTGCTCACATTGAGGGATTTGTTGTTGTCTTGGCACCACACTGTCTCAACGTTGTCGGTTATCAGGCCTACCACTGTTGTGTTGTCAGCAAACTTAATGATGGTGTTGGAGTTGTGTTTGGCCACGTAGTCGTGGGTGAACAGGGAGTCCAGGAGGTGACTAAGTACACAGACCTGATGGGCCCCAGTGTTGAGGGTTATCATGGCAGACGTGTTCTTGCCAGTAGGGGGAACTCATTCCTCTGGTCTAAGGAGATCCCAATGCCCCAGGGCAGTGAAAGGGAAATTGCCCTGCGTAGGGTACCTTCTTACGGATGGGATGTTATATGGGTGTCCTGACTCTCTGTGGTCATACAAAATCCCATGGCACTTATCGTAAGAGTATGGGTGTTAAACCCGGTGTCATTGCTAAATTTCACACCTGGCCCCATTCCATCATGGCCACCTAATCACCCTCTCATTCTTAATAAGCATATATAACTCCTGACCTCTCCACCATGATAGCTGGTGTGTGGTGAGCTTTTTGGCACAAAAAAATGGCTGTCGTGCATCACCCAAGTGAGTGTTACATATTGGTGTTGGAAGAGGTGTGTTTCACCTCAGACTATGTAAAGCACTTTGAGCACCTACTGTAGGTGGAAAGGCGCTATATAAATCCAATAAATTATTATTATTAATGTTAGCTAACGTTCGTGAATTATTTACCCTGTTGAACGCGTCTGCACTTTATCCAGATTTTATCCAGTTTATACAGTTTTTAGGTTTTGCAATTTTGTGTGAAACATGTATATTCCTGTCCTTTTCATCCCAGGGTCACGTATACCCTATTTAGAAAAAAACCAACCTAATTATAATAAGAGCTTTTAGATATGCTAATAAGGTTATTTGCATGCGAACCATTCGCCTTTAGGGAATTACACAAATTTCACCACACTGTAGTAGTCTCATCAACATCCATAGTCGAATCTTTAATCTAATTTTAAAAAGCAGGACAGAATGCAATCACATCTGAATCTGTAATATCCAAACAATCATTTGCATAAATACAAAGAAAACAAGAATTGGAGTCAGATTGGGCGACTGATGCTGTTGTATATGGACGGAAAATACTCTTGGGAAATGGTAGGGTGTTTTTTATGTTTATGTGGCACATTTAAATGTATGAAGGACACTATCACAAAATCTACTAAAGAACTATGTCACTAGGAAGTAGCATTTAACATTCAAGGTCATTTTGACTTATAACTGCATTATATGCACTCATACATTCATATAGGGTCTTATAAGGACCTATTCGTCTTTATAATGCACAATGCTTTTTGTTTGATGCATGAATGATGCATCTATAGCCTTAATGCATTCATAAAAACTGTTAAAATGAGCTGTGAGCTATTATGAACGCTTATAAGAAGCCTTATATATATTTTTTTTATTTATTTCACCTTTATTTAACCAGGTAGGCAAGTTGAGAACAAGTTCTCATTTGCAATTGCGACCTGGCCAAGATAAAGCAAAGCAGTTCGACACATACAACGACACAGAGTTACACATGGAGTAAAACAAACATACAGTCAATAATACAGTATAAACAAGTCTATATACGATGTGAGCAAATGAGGTGAGATAAGGGAGGTAAAGGCAAAAAAAGGCCATGGTGGCAAAGTAAATACAATATAAGCAAGTAAAACACTGGAATGGTAGATTTGCAATGGAAGAATGTGCAAAGTAGAAATAAAAATAATGGGGTGCAAAGGAACAAAATAACTAAATAAATAAAATACAGTAGGGAAAGAGGTAGTTGTTTGGGCTAAAATATAGGTGGGCTATGTACAGGTGCAGTAATCTGTGAGCTGCTCTGACAGTTGGTGCTTAAAGCTAGTGAGGGAGATAAGTGTTTCCAGTTTCAGTGCTTTTTGTAGTATATTTTGCACTATGTGGCATTATAAACAGGTGGTTCATAGATAGTGTTACCCAAAATTCAATGGACATTATTGCACTATGCAAACTTGTCAAGCATGAGTTAATTAACTTCTACAGTTCTTTGCTGGATTCATCAATACAATTTCACCATCGGGGGTGAAGACAAAACAAATCAATCTGCAACAATCTGCAACAATCTGCAAAAATCTGTCTCTCCCTCAGCAGTATCTGTGCAGTGACCTCTGCTGAACTTATGTCTATAACAATGTCTATGATCGTTCTTCACCGAGCGACAGCATCAAAACCATCCACATTGGGCTTCTTAGGTATTACCCCCACATTTTGTGTGTGTGTGTATGAGTGTGTGCGTGTGTGAATGTCGATGTGTGTGTGTGTGTGTCTTTCGAATGGTAATAGGATGAATGCTAAGGAGGAGAGGTTGAAGAAGGCTAGGCCCCGTGATGTGAGCCTCTTCCTAGCCCGGGGGCTATGAGGCCGGAGGACCACTGTTAGGCCCACCCACCTCGGGCTGTACCGTGTGGGGTATGTGTGTGTGGTGCCCACTTATATGTCATGACGTTGGTTATACCGAAGGGATGTGTGTTTCTGTGCGTGTGTATGTGTACGATTTTGTAAGTGTGTGAGCATGCGTGTGTGTGCAAAAGTGTGTGTGATGACCCCTTCCCCAACCTTATTACCTCCTGCCAAGCCCTTCTCTCTCACATGTTGAATACCCACCAAGGCCTCCTCTCCTCTTACCTTTTGCATTGCAAATCTACCTCTAAGAATGAGCAGTTATTGGATACCCATATTCATCTATGTTATTGCTATGACTTAGGGCATTAAGATGCATGATATTTGGACTACGTGTCACCTCCGAAGCAAATGTTATTCATTGCATTTCCAGGTCATGTGAGTAACCAGGAAACTCGGTAACGGGATGGAGAAAATGGAAAGGGGAGGGCAGCCCTTTGGCTTAGGCAAATGTTGGGGTTGTAGTCTCTCAGTGGTTTTCTCCTTCAAAACTACAAAATCAATATTAAACTGCCACATTCAGACATGTTCTTAATTAACATCGGACACTGAGAAAACCAATGGGGATCAGTCTCTAAGTCAGGCATTGTGCAGCATGTGTGGCATCGATCTTGAAGTCAACCTATGTTATGCTGTTGATAGTTTGTCAGTATGTGTGTGCTTAGAAAGGATTGTGCAACATCCTCAAACACATGGTTTCCTTACCCGACTTTTGTGTAAAGCCACTCGTGAGAGTATTCGGATGAAGTGTGTGTGCTGTAAACACTCATCTGACCACATTCCCTTGACTGCAGGCATCACCTGTTTTCTGTTTGCTGGGAAACCTAGCAGAGCTGTGTTCACGAGTGCCCAATCGCTGTGTGTCAGACATGTCACTGGAGAGGTCTTTGCACTTCAAAGATTCTGGCAATTTTTTAACCAACACTTCTTATTTAGCTGTTTGTTTTTGGTGGGGGAGTTAATTGTTTAAATACCGCGGCTGATATTTGGTAGAAATCTGACTCAGTCTTATCAAAAGAGGAACAGGAATGTGTGTGTGGTGGTGTGTGTACGTGTTTGAGTGCAAGTGTTAGAGAAAACGCGATAGAGAAAGAGAGAGAGTGACAATGTTTTCTGTTTGCAGAAACCGAGAAATTCAGAGCCAGCCAGCTACATGAGCAGCTTTGACACTGTAGTGCTTTCCCCCTCCCCAGCCAGCCTCATCAATAGCCTGGACCCAGGAGCTAACGATTGTTGTCCGAGGTCATGTCAAGAATTATCGATGACATCTTTTACCTTTCCTTAGCCAGGGCTCTCAAGGAGCAGGAGGCCTCCTGTTAAGGCTCATCGATCGAACTTAACGTTCCTGCCTCATAGTTAGACATGGGCCTTTTCGAATACCTCAGAAATGCATCCTTCTTTCGTTCCTTCCTACCTTCCTTTAAGTAATCACAGACCTGAAAGGGTTGGATTAGAGATGGTGTACAGTAAGATGTGATGTGATTAAGTCAAGTGTGGATGGTTTTGGACTTAATCACATCAAATGTGACCGGATATGGATTTTCTATCAATACCAAGGGTAATGGTGTCAAACTGTGGTTAGGCCACTGACAGTCTTTGTGTCAATATGATGTAGGCCAATTGCATGCTTTAGAATGGAAATATTTGTGGTGTGCTCTTTGTTAATTAAACACATAACCTTTCCTACATTGGGTCCTCAAACAACTGGCACGTACTTAGTGGTTTATGGTGTAGCCATATTCCTCATAGTTGGTCCAGTGAGGGTCTTAAAGTGGAATTACTTACTGGTACTGACCAGTGGTGTTTTGGGAAAGGGGAAAATGTGTCCCTACCATTCTACAAGGAATGTTTTGTTGTCCATTTGGGTGTTATATTTGACCTGATAAAAATACAGGTCTTGTTAATTGACCACTTGGTTGTCCCCCAGAGTGTGTGTGTGTGTGTGTGTATTTACGGGTGCATGTAATGTGGTTGTGTTAGGTAGCCTACTGCATTCCTTGAGGAATGGGAGACTTGATAGATCACTTAAAATACTGTGCAATTGCTTTATCTTTTATTTATTTTAAACATTTTTATTTCAACCTTTATTTAACTAGGCAAGTCAGTTAAGAACAAATTCTTATTTTACAATGACGGCGTACCGGGAAACAGTGGGATAACTGGCTTGTTCAGGGGCAGAACGACAGATTTTTTACCTTGTCAGCTTAGGGATTCGATCCAGCAATCTTTCGGTTACTGGCCCAACGCTCTAACCACTAGGCTACCCTCATTATAATCCACATAATAATTCACATTTCCTGCTGCTGCAAGATTATGTTCCTACTGTGTAATTTTCCATTTAATTACCAACCATGCATTTGCAATTAAAATGAGGACCAATAAAAGGGGACATACCTTTTAGGTGATACCACTTGGAACGAGAACACAAGCCAGGAAGAGAAATCAGTACACAAATCACACTCACACACACCCATCATCCTCAATTTGTATGATTTGGACCAGAGCTCATCAGATTAACTAAAATGTGCAATTTCAGAGCCAGGATCGATTCTGGGGTTGGTTGTACAAAAATACCTTAGAAGATGTGAGGTGAGCTGCGAACCATTTGGTGGACATAGGTGTCGATAGAGGGTTAATAATATCATTAGCAAGATGTTGTGTTGAGTTATTTGGGGGGCTGGCTGAGTTGACTGGTGGTTGTGTTTTAGAGCCTCCCGGGGCACTTTTCCACACACGTTGGTGCCAGGCCGGGTCCTAGGATAGGATGGGATGAGCTCACTGGTGGAGCGTGCCCGTCATCTGTGTCTCCTTGTCTGTGTCTGGGGGAGAGATGAGAAGCCATCCGCACCACTTCCTCTCTTGTCTGACTTCCTGGGTCCTTGTGCTGTCTTGTGCCCTTGTGTCCCCTCAAACTCAAAGACACTGTTTCTATTCAGGGTAGAGCAGGGGAATTCTTTATGGAAATGGTGACTGGGTATAAATACAGATGTAGGATCTTAATTTGACCACCCTGTTGCAGAAGATCTTTCCTGTAATGCAGGACATTTTAAACTTGTAGTGTATCTTTGGTTTAAAAATGCTTCTGAAGTTTGTAATTTATTTGATTTTCCCTTAGGACACACCCCTACAAAAACGTCCATTAGGCGTAATTATAATCCACATAATAATTCACATTTCCTGCTGCTGCAAGATTATCTTCCTACTGTGGCAAACTGGCTCAAATTGAGATTCTACATCCTACATCATAGTACATTTTACAATGTCTCAGTTATTTGCATGGAAGCATGGGTGTTTGTGCCCTGTTCGTGCCCTTTCTGCCTGTAAAATAGAGTTGAAATGGTTCAGTCCAATGCGACTCCCTGTGTCGAGCCGTGTTTTGGTATGACTCACAATCTCAATCTGATTTAACTCCTAGACCTCTCTGGCTGTTAACAATTATACCTGCCAAGTTCAGACTTCTTAGTAAGCATGACAAATACTGTATCATCTATTCCACAGTACCGCTCCCAATCTTCCTATAACCACACCAGCAATTAATGTGATTCATACCCTACCATCCAAAGGGCCCTTCATGCTCATGACTATACATGCTGGTTCACTGATGTTGTGCCTTACATGGGAATCGTGTGTGTGTGTGTGTGTGTGTGTGTGTGTGTGTGTGTGTGTGTGTGTGTGTGTGTGTGTGTGTGTGTGTGTGTGTGTGTTTGTGTGTGTGTGTGTGTGTGTGTGTGTGTGTGTGTGTGTGTGTGTGCAGACGTGTATGTGTTTTCTCGCATGTGTGTGTGTTAACTCCAGAGACCCTATAACTCCATCAGGTACAGTACACAAGCCTGCGGGACTTCTCCAGTTCTGGACAATAGCAATTAGTCCACTGACTGGAGCTTTAATTGGACACTGGTTGGCTTAGTTTCATAACTACAACCTACCATCCACTACATGAGGAAAACAAGGGCACTGATCCCTTATTGTGTGTTATCTTGTTAAGTGTTATTATAATGTCACCTGTTCTGTACTATTGCAGGTCCATTTTTGCATTGCTTTTTCACTTTGTGAGGTGCTATGTAGTTTAGCATTTTACGAGAGTGCTATGTAGTTTAGCATTTTACGAGAGTGCTATGTAGTTTAGCATTTTACGAGAGAGAGAGAGAGAGAGAGAGAGAGAGAGAGAGAATAGCAGCACCTGGCGGTTGTCTGGTGCAGTCATAAACCAGACAACTGCTGCGCACTCATTCTCAACACAAGATGCATATTACATACTGTACAGCAAGTTAATGATTTTCTGGATCAACTGTATGCGAAAGAGATGTGTCACGCTGCACAAGGCAAATGGTTGTCACACCAGATACTGGTTTTCTGATCCACGCACACTCCCTCAACCTGATCAAGACAAAGGAGATGATATGGACTACAGGAAAAGGATGATCAAGCACACCCCCATTCTCATCTAAGGGGCTGTAGTGGAGCAGTTTGAGAGTTTCAAGTTCCTTGGTGTCCACATCACAAACAAACTAACATGGTCCAACCACACCAAGACAGTCGTGAAGAGGGCACGACAAAACCTATTCCCCCTCAGATGACTGAATAGATTTGCCATAGGTCCTCAGATCCTCAAAAGGTTCTACAGCTGCACCATTGAGAGCATCCTGACTGGTTGCATCACTGCCTGGTATGGCAACTGCTCGGCCTCTGACCACAAAGCACTACCGAGGGTAGCGTGAACGGCCCAGTACATCACTGGGGCCAAGCTTCCTGCCATCCAGGACCTCTATACCAGGTGGTGTCAGAGGAAGGCCCTAAAAATTGTCAAGGACTCCAGCCACCCAAGTCATAGACTGTTCTCTCTGCTACCGCACGGCAAGTAGTACCGGAGTGCCAGTCTAGGTCCAAGAGGCTTCTAAACAGCTTCTACCCCCAAGCCATAAGACTCCAGAACATCTAATCAAATGGCTACCCAGACTATTTGCATTGCCCCCCCCCCCCACTCCCTCTTTTACGCTGCTGCTTCTCTCTGTTATTATCTATGCATAGTCACATTAATAACTCTGCCAACATGTACATATTACCTCAATTACCTTGACTAACCGGTGCTCCCGCACATTGACTTTACTGCTGCTCTTTAATTACTTGTTCCTTTTATTTCTTATTCTTTTTCATATTTTTTTTTAACTACATTGTTGGTTAGAGGCTTGTAATTAAGTATTTCACTGTAAGGTATTGTTGTATTTGGCACAATACCATTTGATTGATTGATTTTTAAAGTATCTGTGACCAACAGATGCATATCTGTATTCCCAGTCATGTGAAATCCATAGATTAGGGCCTAATATATTTATTTCAATTGACTGATTTCCTTACATGAACTGTACCTCAGTAAAATCTTAGAAATTGTTGCATGTTGTATTTATACTTTTCAACAGTGTACATAGAAACGCACCAAGCATGGTAAACGTTAAAGTGGCACGGATAACCACCCACTAAAGCTGATTAGGTAAATACCTGGGTGTTCATAACACTTCCCAGAGTAGGAGTGTTGATCTAGTATCATGTCCCCCCCTGTCAATGTCGTCTTATTCATCATGGTCTGCAAAGCATAACTGTAGCTCTCCTACTCTGAGATGCTTTATGAATACAGGGCCTGACCCTGGACCAGCAAGTAGACACTTCTTATATATAAATATATATTTTTTATACTAGGCAAGTCAGTTAAGAGCAAATTCTTATTTACAATGTCAGCCTACCCCAGCCAAACCCGAATGACACTGGGCCAATTGTGCGCCATTTGGGACTCCCAATCACAGCCGGATGTGATACAGCCTGGATTCAAACCAGGGACTGTGGTGACACCTCCTGCACCTTAAACCGCTGCGCCACTCAGGAGACCAAAACCTGATGTTTAAATTACAATGTACTCATTTATTTAATTTACATTTTTTTTACCCCTATTTCACCCCAATTTCATGGTATCCAATTGGTAGTTACAGTCTTGTCTCATCGATGAGGTCAAGAGCCGTCTTGTCCTCCGAAACACAACCCAACCAAGCCGCACTGCTACTTAACACAGTGCCCACTGAACCCAGATGCCAGCCGCACCAATGTGTCGGAGGAAACACCGTACAACAGGTGACCGTGTCAGCGTGCACTGCGCCTGGCCCGCCACAGGAGTCACTAGTGTGCGATGGGACAAGGACATCCCTGCCGGCCAAACCCTCCCCTAACCCAGACGACGCTGGGCCAATTGTATGCCGCCACATGGGTTTCCCGGTCGCGGCCGACTGCGACAGAGTCTGGACTCGAACCCTGAATCTTTAGTGGCACAGCCTTAGACCACTGCGCCACTCGTGGGGCGACAATGTACTCTTAACACTATGTGTGTTTGTGTCCCCCTGCAGGTCTCCATGTGAATCTGTCCCATGATGCAACATGTGTCCCCAGCACTAACAATGATGGCCACTCAGAGCGTTCCTCCACCATCGTACCAGGAGAGCCAACAGGTCAGTACATCACTAGTAGTCAGCTCAGGGTTGGGGTCAAACCTGTTTTTATTTCAGTCAATTAAGGAAATGGTTTAGAATGTAAATAATCAATTGAAAATTCCTTGCAGAAAACATTCTAGAGTTTTTTATTTGTCTTAAGTCAAATGCACTTCCTAACAAACATTGTTGTAAAAGTATAGGCTAGACCTAACTGCAGATCTAGGAGCAGTTTACCCTACCTCAATGTCAACCTATGCCAACAGGTCAAATCCACCATTGTCATTATCTCCAACACAATAACAGTGTGAAAACGCTGCTTTTTAAAGTTTTGTAGAAGAAATATGTAAAGTAAATAATTATACCCGATGACATCACTCTAAGTTAAAACATTTCCAAAACATTGATTTTCAAATGCTGTAAGATTTTTGTATTTATTCGGTATCCCTTTTAGCTGCTGCCAAGGCATTTTTTTTTACTCCTCATATCTTTTTAATCACAGTTCATAGAAACGCCCCATTTTCACATACACTACCATTCAAAAGTTTGGGATCACGTAGAAATGTCCTTGTTTTTGAAAGAAAAGAACATTTTTTTGTCCATTAAAATAACATCACATTGATCAGAAATACAGTGTAGACATTGTTAATGTTGTAAATGACTATTGTAGCTGGAAACGGCAGAATTGTTATGGAATATCTACCTAACCTTAACCTGTTACATGTGTTGCCCAGAAAAGGGAATGTAGACCCAAGTAGATGGTTTGTAGATGTTCAATAGCTGTCAACTACATTTCAACTAACTACTGACCTTAACCCTTAACCTTAACCCTTATTATCCTAACCCCTATATATATACACACATATATATATATATATATATATATATATATATATATATATATATATATATATATATATATATCGGCAGTGTATCAAATACTTGTTCTCCCCACTATATATATATATATATATATATATATATATATATATATATATATATATATATATATATATATATATATATATATATATATATATATATATATATACAGTGGGGAGAACAAGTATTTGATACACTGCCGATTTTGCAGGTTTTCCTACTTACAAAGCATGTAGAGGTCTGTAATTCTTATCATAGGTACACTTCAACTGTGAGAGACAGACTCTAAAACAAAAATCCAGAAAATCACATTGTATGATTTTTAAGTAATTTATTGCATTGACATAAGTATTTGATCATTTACCAACCAGTAAGAATTCCGTCTCTCACAGACCTGTTAGTTTTTCTTTAAGGAGCCCTCCTGTTCTCCACTCATTACCTGTATTAACTGCACTTGTTTGAACTCGTTGCCTGTATAAAAGACACCTGTCCACACACTCAATCAAACAGACTCCAAACTCTCCACAATGGCCAAGACCAGAGAGCTGTGTAAGGACATCAGGGATAAATTGTAGACCTGCACAAGGCTTGGATGGGCCACAGGACAATAGGCAAGCAGCTTGGTGAGAAGGCAACAACTGTTGGCGCAATTATTCAGAAATGGAAGAAGTTCAAGATGACGGTCAATCACCTCGGTCTGGGGCTCCATGCAAGATCTCACCTAGTGGGGCATCAATGATCATGAGGAAGGTGAGAGATCAGCCCAGAACTACACGGCAGGACCTGGTCAATGGGACCACAGTCTCAAAGAAAACCATTAGTAACACACTACGCCGCCATGGATTAAAATCCTGCAACGCACGCAAGGTCCCCCTGCTCAAGCCAGCGCATGTCCAGGCCCGTCTGAAGTTTGCCAATGACCATCTGGATGATCCAGAGCAGGAATGGGAGAAGGTCATGTGGTCTGATGAGACAAAAAATAGAGCTTTTTGTCGCCGTGTTTGGAGGAAGAAGAAGGATGAGTACAACCCCAAGAACACCATCCCAACCGTGAAGCATGGAGGTGGAAACATCATTCTTTTGGGATGCTTTTCTGCAAAGGGGACAGGACGACTGCACCGTATTGAGGGGAGAATGGATGGGGCCATGTATCGCGAGATCTTGGCCAACAACCTCAGTGAGAGCATTGAAGATAGGTTGTGGCTGGGCCTTCCAGCATGACAACGACCCGAAATACACAGCCAGGGCAACACACAGCCACAGCCAGAGTGGCCTAGCCAGTCTCCAGACCTGAACCCAATAGAAAATCTTTGGAGGGAGCTGAAAGTCCGTATTGCCCAGCGAGAGTCCCGAGGTCTGTATGGAGGAGTGGGCCAAAATCCGTGCTGCAGTGTGTACAAACCTGATCAAGAACTACAGGAAACGTATGATCTCTGTAATTGCAGACAAAGGTTTCTGTACCAAATATTAAGTTCTGCTTTTCTGATGTATCAAATACTTATGTCATGCAATAAAATGCAAATTAATTACTTAAAAATCATACAATGTGATTTTCTAGATTTTTGTTTTAGATTCCGTCTCTCACAGTTGAAGTGTACCTATGATAAAAAATGACAGACCTGTACATCCTTTGTAAGTAGGAAAACCTGCAAAATCGGCAGTGTATAAAATACTTGTTCTCTCCACTGTATATACAGTGCCTTGCGAAAGTATTCGGCCCCCTTGAACTTTGCGACCTTTTGCAACATTTCAGGCTTCAAACATAAAGATATAAAACTGTATTTTTTTGTGAAGAATCAACAACAAGTGGGACACAATCATGAAGTGGAACGACATTTATTGGATATTTCAAACGTTTTTAACAAATCAAAAACTGAAAAATTGGGCGTGCAAAATTATTCAGCCCCTTTACTTTCAGTGCAGAAAACTCTCTCCAGAAGTTCAGTGAGGATCTCTGAATGATCCAATGTTGACCTAAATGTCTAATTATGATAAATACAATCCACCTGTGTGTAATCAAGTCTCCGTATAAATGCACCTGCACTGTGATAGTCTCAGAGGTCCGTTAAAAGCGCAGAGAGCATCATGAAGAACAAGGAACACACCAGGCAGGTACGAGATATACTGTTGTGAAGAAGTTTAAAGCCGGATTTGGATACAAAAAGATTTCCCAAGCTTTAAACATTCCAAGGAGCACTGTGCAAGCGATAATATTGAAATGGAAGGAGTATCAGACCACTGAAAATCTACCAAGACCTGGCCGTCCCTCTAAACTTTCAGCTCATACAAGGAGAAGACTGATCAGAGATGCAGCCAAGAGGCCCATGATCACTATGGATGAACTGCAGAGATCTACAGCTGAGGTGGGAGACTCTGTCCATAGGACAACAATCAGTCGTATATTGCACAAATCTGGCCTTTATGGAAGAGTGGCAAGAAGAAAGCCATTTCTTAAAGATATCCATAAAAAGTGTCGTTTAAAGTTTGCCACAAGCCACCTGGGAGACACACCAAACATGTGGAAGAAGGTGCTCTGGTCAGATGAAACCAAAATTGAACTTTTTGGCAACAATGCAAAACGTTATATTTGGCGTAAAAGCAACACAGCTCATCACCCTGAACACACCATACCCATTGTCAAACATGGTGGTGGCAGCATCATGGTTTGGGCCTGCTTTTCTTCAGCAGGGACAGGGAAGATGGTTAAAATTGATGGGAAGAGGGATGGAGCCAAATACAGCACCATTCTGGAAGAAAACCTGATGGAGTCTGCAAAAGACCTGAGACTGGGACGGAGATTTGTCTTCCAACAAGACAATGATCCAAAACA
Organism: Oncorhynchus masou masou; assembly: GCF_036934945.1. Taxonomy (NCBI): domain Eukaryota; kingdom Metazoa; phylum Chordata; class Actinopteri; order Salmoniformes; family Salmonidae; genus Oncorhynchus; species Oncorhynchus masou. Next base: position 43,577,999 of record NC_088222.1, read on the forward strand.
TAAAGCAAAATCTACAATGGAATGGTTCAAAAATAAACATATCCAGGTGTTAGAATGGCCAAGTCAAAGTCCAGACCTGAATCCAATCGAGAATCTGTGGAAAGAACTGAAAACTGCTGTTCACAAATGCTCTCCATCCAACCTCACTGAGCTCGAGCTGTTTTGCAAGGAGGAATGGGAAACAATTTCAATCTCTCGATGTGCAAAACTGATAGAGACATACCCCAAGCGACTTACAGCTGTAATCACAGCAAAAGGTGGAGCTACAAAGTATTAACTTAAGGGGGCTGAATAGTTTTGCACGCCCAATTTTTCAGTTTTTGATTTGTTAAAAAAGTTTGAAATATCCAATAAATGTCGTTCCACTTCATGGTTGTGTCCCACTTGTTATTGATTCTTCACAAAAAAATACAGTTTTATATCTTTATGTTTGAAGCCTGAAATGTGGCAAAAGGTCGCAAAGTTCAAGGGGGCCGAATACTTTCGCAAGGCACTGTATATATATATATATATATATATATATATATACACACATTGCCGTTTAAAAGTTTGGGGTCACTTCGAAATGTCCATGTTTTTAAAAGAAAATAGATAATTAATATTGTAAATGACTATTGTAGCTGCAAACGGCATAGGCGTACAGAGGCTTACAGAGGCCCATTATCAGCAACCATTACTCCTGTGTTCCAATGGCACGTTGTGTTAGCTAATCCAAGTTTATAATTTTAAAAGGCTAATTGATCATCAGAAAACCCTTTTGCAATTAAGTTTGCACAGCTGACAACTGTTGTTCTGATTAAAGAAGCAATCAAACTGGCCTTTAGATTAGTTGAGTATCTGGAGCATCAGCATTTGTGGGTTCGATTACAGGCTCAAAAAGTCCAGAAACAAATAACTTTCTTCTGAAACTCGTCAGTCTATTTCAAAACTCGATCCTCCAGAAAGTAGAGAGCAACCCTTATGCAGTTCTACTACGTGATATTTTTTCAAAATAGATGCATTAGACAGGATTACCTAAACATACTGACCAGCTCAAATAGACAGAAGCGTGCTATATTGCTGACCAATCCGAACTGATCTCTCGGCATGTCCAGCCCACTCATTATCTCTGGCAATCATAGCTCGCGGGAAGGTTGCTCACTTTTTCTGTTGCTTAACAAATGGCAGACAAGTTTGTTATTAAGGCACATGAAAGTTCACATGTTCCAGAGGGCATTTCTGCCAAAAAACGCAGTTTGATAATAATAAAAAGAATTCTTTCAAATGGCTTTCCTGTGATGTAGTGAGCCACGACATATGCCTAGTTACCTGACACGAGTCACAAAAGTGCCAGAATTGCCCTTTAACCTTATCCTAGCTAAGCAGTATCCTAGAGAAGGAAGTAGACAGGTTGAATCAGAGCCTCACCATCCCCCTCCCTGTCTCCACTCTACCACTGTCTCCTTCCGCCCAGAGGATTAGTGACAGGGGAGAGCTCCCAAGCCACAGTCAGTGCAGGCAACAAAATGCAAATGAGAGCTAGTTAAGTGTGAAGAAGCTAATTTATTTCCCATTTGGAGCCGAGATTAAGATGCTTCCTCCCCAAACCAACACAGGGGGGATGGAGGACCCATTTCCTTCTCTCCAAAGGCTGAGGGGGAAAAGGAGATGAGAGGAGGGGATGGGGTGGGAGAAGGAGAAAGAGGTGGGGGTAGGGGATCGACACGATTGAAGAGATGCATTGTACACATCCAGACCATCACATCAAAATAACACGTCCATCTTTCATAGGCCATGCGGAAAGATCAAGCTGGTGGTCTATCCACTCTCATGTAGTTCACAGTATCTGATAATGTGTGTGTGTGCCTGCTAGAGATGAGATAGTGGAACACAAAACCAGTTTTCTAAGTAGAAAGCCCTGCCAGAAGAGGGCTAATGCACATACAGATCTGGGACCAGGCTACCAGTGTATGTAGTTGACTGTCGTTCTGATTGCATGAACAGATCTGGGACCAGGCTACCAGTCTATCCAGTTAACTGTGGTTCTGAGTTAGCTAATGCACAGACAGATCTGGGACCAGGCCTACCGTTCTATGTATTGAAGTTCACTGTGGTTCTGTTTGCTCTGCCCTCAGATGACGGGCACCACCCAACAGAACTCCAAGGCCCAACAGGTCCACATCTCAGCATCCTCAGAAACTGGGAATACCCCCATCAATGTGACCCTTGACCCCCAGGCCCAGCTGGAGTCAGATAAGCGGGCCGTTTACAGGTAAGACGTGGTCTCAAAGCATACATTTGTGCAATATACTGTACATTTTCTGTGCTATACAGTGTAAATTCTCTCTGTTAGTTAATTCAAACTAAGCTCTCCAAAAAGTGGTAAGGCAAAACTGCCTTGAGGAGATTTTGAGAACCATCAGGCTTTTAAAAGGACACTTTTAAACAGACGCACACACCCACTCCTGCATGGACACACACACTCACTCACTCACTCACTCACTCACTCACTCACTCACTCACTCACTCACTCACTCACTCACTCACTCACTCACTCACTCACTCACTCACTCACTCACTCACTCACACACACACACACACACACACACACACACACACACACACACACACACACACACACACACACACACACACACACACACACACACACACACACACACACACACACACACACACACACACACACACAATGCTAAGGTAAGATTGAGCACGATGATGGTTAGTTTTCTGTATTTTCTCCAGGGCACTGGGTTTTGTGTAACCTATTGTGTGGTACATAATGTGTAAGGAATGATCTTTTCAAGTGCAGTATCACAATTAGGAAATCCTTGTAAGAGTAATTAAGTGAATAGACAGTTGCTGCCAACTGAAAACTAAACATACATTTTGAAAAACATCCTCCTCTCCCAACTCATCACTTGAATATTAATGCACTTTCATAATGGGCTTTTATTATCTGTTAAACTTAAGAAAATTATTCACAGAACACAGAAATGTGTAATATGTTCAGCAATCTCCCAATGAGAAATCATGCTCCAGCAACAAACCGCTATTTTTGTGCTACCAAGAAAAATACATCTTCTCCCCAATACCGTCTTCAGCAAACTCTATGATGACACTGCATGCTCTTTGTTCGGCTCACTGCCCTGGCTCCTTGGCTCTCCCCTAGTGTGGTTATCCACTGCTCTTGTCTGAGTGTGCTCTTGGCCCCATGGTTGGCCGGCTCAGGCCCCTTCGGCGAGTGCTGTGAAGGCCTCGCCAAGCCTGGGGCAGAATTTCTAAGCTCCTCTGAGATACAAGGCTTCTCTTTGATGTGAGCAGCCAGCCTGAGAGGGGCTGTGGGCACTGGAAAAGACACTCAGCCCCAGGCCCACGCTGCTTGTTCACTCATTATAGTCCCTCCTGAAAACACACTCACAGGCGGGCTCGCAGCCGTGCTCACACACACGTGAACTCACACACACATGAACACACATGAACACACATGAACACACCACACACACACACACACACACACACACACACACACACACACACACACACACACACACACACACACACACACACACACACACACACACACACACACACACACACACACACACACACACACACACACACACACAAACACAAACGTATGTACAGTATATTCATGCACACATACACACACGCACACAGACCGCTAACCCTACCACTTGAAGGATATGAAACTGAAAGCAAAAAGGGGCTTCAAAACGTTGCCTTTTCTTCCTCTTTGACACTTCCAAATGTTCTTACAACATTCTAAACATCCACAGGCGGAGGAGACAGCTTCCTGTCTCCCACTTTATTGATCATCTCCTGTAGTGTGCTCACACCATGCGGCAGCACAACACACAACACATGCTGCTGCAATGACAAAAGCTAACTCGACAGATATATTGTGGGTTAAATCCAATCAGAAATTAACATATTCTATTTGTGCCAATTGATGAACACATGTTGGAAACCTTCTTGGATTAAAGACAGAATGCTTGTTTTTATATTTGGATGGCCTTGATGACAAAATGCTGTGCTATAACTAATAAAAGATACGCAACTTGATAAGTAACTTTAAAGCATGTGTTCAATGAGTCAAATGTAGCCTCCAAAAAGCCATTGTCTCGACTCCCTCCCACTACTGTCAATGATGCATTCTCTGTACATTCTCAATCCAAAAAAAGCTGCTCCTCCCCTGTTCCACACTGTTCCAATTCTCCGCCGCCATTTGGGGGTTGGAAAGTTTTCAAAGTGATACCAGAGTTTGAATTAGCATCCCTGTAATTTATCCAGGAAGTTTGCAGCATCTCTCCCTTATTAATGTTTGTGCACACGTCTGTTCTTTTCGCTAATGGCCTGGATAGCGAGTTTGTTGTGCACGGAGAACCTGTCTAGCTCCTCTATTCTCTTTGACGAGTCCTCACTTAATTATTACAGGCGGAATCAACTTGTGATAGCTGTAATTAGCCTAACGAGTTACGAAGCTCCCGATGAAGAAGCGCTAGATTGGGCTTGTCTTAATAGCGAGCTAGCAGGCGGTCTGTTTTCCAGAGGTTGCTCCACTATATGCCCAACTGATGGAGGCTGAACGAGAGGCATATTTTATTTGTTGTGTACGTCTTTGTAAGTGAAATGTTGGTTGGGGAGATTTTAGCTACTTTGTTTTGATATGTAAAACAGTCGTAAAACTTAGATGAACTGTTTGTTTGCTTGTTTCACAAGGAAAACAGGAACACACACAGTATCTCACAGAATCAATGTGGCAACTATTTCCGCCTTCATGGTTGGGTATATTGAGAAAATGTTCTGTACATTAAGAATTTAAAATACATGCAGTGAACTTGAGATCTACAGTGCTTTTCCACATTTTGTTGTGTTAGAGCCTGAATTTAAAATGTGTTTATGTCGCTGGCCTACACACAAGACCCCATAATGTCAAAGTGGAATTATGTTTTTTATAGAAAATCTTACAAATTAATAAAAAATGAAAAGCTGAAATTTCTTGAGTCAATAAGTATTATGGTGCTATGGCAAGTCTGAAAGTTCAGGAGTAAAAGTGTGCTTCACTGGTCATATAATACGTTGCATGGACTCACTCTTTGTGCAATAATAGTGTTTAACAAGATTTTTGACTGACTACCTCATCTCTGTACCCCACACATACAATTATCTTTAAGGTCCCTCAGTCGAGGAGTGAATTTCAAATACAGATTCAAGCACAAAGACCAGGGAGGTTTTCCAATGCCTCTCAAAGAAGTCCACCTAATGATAGATGGGGAAAAATAAAAAAAAACAGACAATGAATATCCCTTTGAGCATGGTGAAGTTGTTAATTACCCTTAAGGATGGTGTATCAATACACCCAGTCACTACAATGATACGTGCGTCCTTCCTAACTCAGTTGTCGGAGAGGAAGGAAACTGCTCAGGGATTTCACCATGAGGCTGTCATGGAAATTCTTACACAGGGACACTCAAAGTCAATCTTAAATTAATCATCCTTTATTTGTCAGTGCGCTGGAGAGGTTCCAACCAACTCAATGCACCATAGTACACATGTCAATCAGGAGCTCCCACTGGGAAGTACCAGCAGTTGTCTTATATATGGCTGTACACAGACAAGTTATATTTGCATGATTTAGCATAATTAATTAATCATTACCATTTTGTTTCATTCATGTGACTGACCAATACTGGTTCATAACATGTCACTGACCAATACCTCACGAGGCTTCTTCTCTCTATGCTGAGACCTTAAAACGGAGAAATCTTTCATTCGTTCTCAAAACAAGGTCTGGGCGTACTTCCAAATTGTAGATACTGATAAGTGAGGATTCGTTAAGTCAGTCACTTGCATGAACACAGAACTTGTTTATTAGAACAGCACATGAATAAAACACAGAAATTAGTTTTAAGAAAAGCACAAAAATTACAATTCCCATTACAAGGCCAATGGTGACTTTAAAACAGTTACAGTTTAATGGCTGTGATAGGAAAAACTGAGGATGGATCAACAACATTGTAGCTACTCCACAACACTAACCTAAATGACAGAGTGAAAAGAAGGAAGCCTGTACAGAATAAAAACATAGTGAAAAGAAACAAGCCTGTACAAAATACCTGTTTGCAATAAGGCAATAAAGTAAAACTGCAAACAAACTGGCAAAGAAATGTACTTTATGTCCTGAATACAAAGTGTTATGTTTGGGGCAAATCCAACACAACACATCAATGAGCATCACTCTCAATATTTTTCAAACATGGTGGTGGCTGGGAGTTTTATTTAGGATAAAAAGAAACAGAATAGAGCTAACCACTAATCTGCTAATCAGCTAATCTGCTTTCCAGCAGACATTGGGAGACAAATTAATATTTCAGCAGGAAGGTAATATAAAACACAAGGCCAAATATACACCAGAATTGCTTACCTAGACGACAGACATAAGTCGGCTTGAACATCGATGGCAAAACTTGAAAATGGTTGTATAGCAATGATCAACAATCAACTTTACAGAGCTTGAAGAATTTTAAGGTGTGTGGAAAGCTCTTAGAGACTTACCCCAAAGGCGATTCTAAGATGTATTGACTCAGGGGTGTGAATACTTATGTGAATGAGATATTTCTGGATTTCATTTTCAATACATTTGCAAAAATTTGTAAACAAATATTTTCACTTTGTCATTATGGGGTATTTGTTTGTAGATGGGTGACAATTATTATTATTTTTTAATCCATTTTGAATTCAGGCTGTAACACAACAAAATGTGGAATAAGTCAAGAGAGATGAATACTTTCTGAAGGCACAGTACAGAATGGTTGACAAAATTCTGAAACCTGCTAATGCTGATCCGCCCGAGACATAGCCTCGTTGTTGTTATTTATTGTGTTACTATTCTTCTATTTTTGTTGGTTAATTTTCTTAATTGTTAACTCTACATTGTAGGAACAGGGCTAGTAAGTAAGCATTTCATGGCAAAGACTACACCATGTGACAAATGCAATTTGAAGTGTGTGTTTGCTGCCACTTATTGAACTCCAGCGGGTTTACGGATTCACAGGGAAGCGAGGAATGAGAGGGTATGTGTGTGTGTTTGTGTGTTAGCGAGCACACACGTGTGTGCATCCACAGAGCAAAGTGGCGCAGCGGCGAGGCAGAGACATTCCGTATCATACACTATGGGAACGCTTTTAATTTGACAGTGCCCTGGGATGGGGCATGCAGGATGTCTGCGCACAGAAATCCGTAATGCACCATAAAGTCTGTTTACCTTCACCGCTGTGAAGCTCTCAGCGCTATTTTGTCTCCCGTCTGACCGCTCCCACCATCCTTAACGCCCAGCGTTGTTTGATGGTGCAAAGCTAGCCACCCGTGTTCCTTAAAAAAAGGCTTCCCTTCGAGAGTTCAGCGGGCTGGTTGAAAGGTGTTTGTGTCAGAGCCCAGTGGTTTATTGGCATGGTCAGTCTGATCTCTGGTTGGTTCCTTGTCGTTTGACTTGACTGAGAAGGTTGAGAGAGGAAGGGCTGCAGGATATTAGTGAGGGAGTTTCTCAAGCGATTTTAACTTTGATATTGTTACGGATACAGAGAACTGGGTACTTGTGGAAGTAAGCATCTTTCGATAATGTTAATCACAGGAACATTAACGACCACAGCTGATATGACTGAATAGATTTAAACGGCCTGGACAGTTTGAATGGTGAATACAAACTATAACTTGAAATGAGTAACATGAAAAGATTACACTGGCTTAACTGGATCAATGAAAGTGTCACGCTCTGATGATAGGAAGGTGACACACCAGCCCATCTGCCTCCGTCTCCCATGAGCCCACTTGCTCTCTACAACTGGACTGTGACAGAGACAGAGAATACAAGCACGCAGGCAGATATGCGCACACACACGCACGCACGCACACACACTTCAGATCTCACATACCGCATACACTACACCCTGTGCTGGCTTTGCCCATCTATCCCGCATTGCAGGTGATGGAGGGAGGATGGACCAACAATGACTGTATATATGAATGGATAAATCAAATCAAATCAAATTGTATTGGTCACATACAGATGGTTAGCAGATGTTGTTGTGAAATGCTTATGCTTCTAGATCCGACAGTGCAGCAGTATCTAACAGGTAATATCTAACAAATTCCACAACAAAACCTAATATCTAACAAATTCCACAGCAAAACCTAACAGCTAACAAATTCCACAGAAAATCCTAATACACACAATCTAGTAAAGGAATGGGATGAGAATATATAAGTATAAAATATATGGGTGAGCAGTGACAGAGCGGCTAAGATGCAATAATTATTAAAGAATAGATAGTGAAGTATACAGTATACATTACAGTATATACACATGAGATGAGTAATGCGTGATATGTAAACATTCTGAAAGTGGCATTATTAAAGTGACTAGTGTTCCATTTATTAAAGTGGCCAAAGATATCAAGTCTGTAGGTAGGCAGCCACCTCTCTGTGCTAGTGGTGGCTATTTAACAATCTGATGGCCTTGAGTACTGATGCACCTGTACTGACCTCGCCTTCTGGAAGCGGGGTGAACAGGCAGTGGCTCGGGTGGTTATTGTCCTTGATGATATTTTTTGCCTTCCTGTGACATCGGGTGTTGTAGGTGTCCTGGAGGGAAGAGCCTTGCGGTTGTAGGCGGTGCAGTTGCCGTACCAGGCGGTGATACAGCCTGACAGGATGCTCTCAATTGTGCACCTGTAAAAGTTAGTGAGAGTTTTCGGTGACAAATGACATTTTTTCAGCCTTCTGAGGTTTTTCAGCCTTCACCACACTGTCTGTGTGCGTGAACCATTTCAGTTTGTCGGTGATATGTACACCAAGGAACTTAAAACGTTCCATCTTCTCCACTGCTGTCCCGTCGATGTGGATAGGGGGTGCTCCCTTTGCAGTTTCCTGAAGTCCACGATCATCTCTTTTGTTTTGCTGATATTAAGTGAGAGGTTATTTTCCTGATACCACACTCCCAGGGCCCTCACCTCCTCCCTGTAGGCTGTCTCATCATTGTTTGTAATCAAGCCTACCACTGTTGTGTCGTCTGCAAACTTGATGGTTGAGTTGGAGGCGTGCATGGCCACGCAGTCGTGGGTGAACAGGGAGTACAGGAGGGGGCTGAGAATGCACCCTTGTGGGGCACAAGTGTTGAGGATCAGCGGATTGGAGATAGTGTTTCCTACCTTCACCACCTGGGGGCGGCGCGTCAGGAAGTCCAGGACCCAGTTGCACAGGGCGGGGTCGAGACCCAGGGTCTCAAGCTTAATGATGAATTTGGAGGGTACTATGGTGTTGAATGCAGAGCTGTAGTCAATGAACAACGTTCTTACATAGGTATTCCTCTTGTCCACATGGGATAGGGCAGTGTGATAGTGATTGTATCGTCTGTGGACCTATTCTAAGCAAATTGAAGTGGGTCTAGGGTGACAGGTAGGGTGTAGGTGATATGATCCTTGACTAGTCTCTCAAAGCACTTCATGATGACAGATATGAGTGCTACGGGGCGATAGTAATTTGTTCAGTTACCTTACCTTACTTGGGAACAGGAACAATAGTGGCCATCTTGAAGCATGTGGGGACAGCAGACTGGAATAGGGATTGATTGAATATGTTCGTAAACACACCAGCCAGCTGGTCTGCGCATGCTCTGAGGACGCAGCTATGGATGCCGTCTGGGCCGGCAGGCTTGCGAGGGTTAACATGTGTAAAAAGTTTTACTCACATCGGCCATGGAGAAGGAGAGTCCACAGTCTTTGGTACCGGGCCACGTTAGTGGCACTGTATTGTCATCAAAGCGTGCAAAGAAGTTGTTTAATTTGTCTGGAAGCAAGATGTCGATGTCCTTCGACAGGGCTGGGTTTCTTTTTGTAATTCGTGATTGTCTGTAGACCCTGCCACATACGTCTCGTGTTTGATCCTTTGAATTGCGACTCCACTTTGTCTCTATACTGACACTTTGTTTGTTTGATTGCCTTACAGAGGGAATAACTACATTGTTTGTATTCAGCCATATATCTTTTATTCAGTCACCATGCCATGAAAATACGGTGGTACGTGCTTTCAGTTTTGCTTGAATGCTGCCATGAATCCATGGTTTCTGGTTAGGGAAGTTTTTATTGGTCACAGTGGGTACAACATGCTCACTGAGTCAGCATATACGTCAATGTTATTATCTGAGGCTACCATGAACATATCCGATTGGTCAGACCAGCGTTGGATAGACCTACGCCCGGGCGCTTCCTTTTTTAGTTTCTGCCTATAGGAGGGGAGCAACAAGATGGAGTCATGGTCAGATTTTCTAAAAGGAGGGCAGGGGAGGGCCTTGTAGGAGGGTCTCGCTTGTGTACAGCAATCGATATTCTGATAGAATTAAGGTAGCCTTGTTCTCAAATTATCTTTGTTAAAATACCCAGCTACAATAACTGCAGCCTCAAGATATATGGTTTCCAGTTTGCATAAAGTCCAGTGAAGTTCCTTGATGGTGTCCGCTTGCAGGGGGATATACACGGCTGGTTGGCATTTGATTGTGAGGAATTCTAGGTCAGGTGAACAAAAGGACTTGAGTTCCTGTATGTTGTTACAATTACACCATGAGTCGTTAACCTCTTGAAACTCCCCATCCCGGATCCGGGATTGTGACTAAGCCTCAGGCTCATTAGCATAACGCAACGTTAACGATTTCTGAAAATCGCAAATAAAATTAAAATAATGCGTTTGCTCTCAAGCTTAGCCTTTTCTTAACAACACTGTCATCTCAGATTTTCAAAATATGCTTTTGAACCATAGAAATGGACTAATTTGTGTAAGAGTATGCAAAGCTAGCATAGCATTTTGTGTAGCATGTAGCACACAACATTTTCACAAAAGCCAGATAACCAAATAAATAAAATCATTTACCTTTGAAGAGCTTCTGATGTTTTCAATGAGGAGACTCCCAGCCACATACCAAATGCGCAGTGTTTCCTGAAAGCGTCTGTGTGTAGGAGAAATCGTTCCGTTTTCTACATTGCGCCTGGCTACCGAAACGAACCGAAAATGCAGTCACCTACAACGTGAAACTTTTTCCGGATTAACTACATAATATCGACCGAAACATGGCAAACGTTGTTTGGAATCAATCCTCAAGGTGTTTTTTCACATATCTCTTCATGGACATGCAGTTCATGGAAGCTTGCTTCTCTCTCTGTGCCCCATGGAAAAATACTGGCAGGTGACTTTTGCGCACCAATTTCGGCGCAGGACACCGGGCGGACACGTGGTAAATGTGGTCTCTTATGGTCAATCTTCCAACGATCTGCCTACAAATACGTCACAATGCTGCAGACACCTTGGGGAAACGACAGAAAGGGCAGACTCATTCCTCTTGCGTTCACAGCCATATAAGGAGATCATGAAAGACAGAGCCTCAAAAATCCTTGTCATTTCCTGGATGCCAAGTCATCTTGGTTTTGCCTGAAGCTCACGTTAAAGGGCACGCACAGAGAAGATATTTGTATTTCTGGACACGTCAGAGTGTTTTCTTTCGAACAGTAGCAATTATATGCATAGTCGAGCATCTTTTTGTGACAAAATATCTTGTTTAAAACGGGAACGTTTTTCTTCCAAAAATGAAATAGCGCCACCATAAGTGTAAGAGGTTAATCATGAAACATGCACCGCCACCCTTCTTCTTACCGGAGAGATGTTTATTCCTGTCGGTGCGATGCACTGAAAATCCCTTTGGTTGTATGGACTCCGACAGCATGTCCCCAGCTAGCCATTTTTCCGTGAAACAGAGCATGTTACAATCCTGGATATCTCTTTGGAATGCAACTCTTGCCCTGATTTCATTGACTTTGTTAACTAGGGACTGGACATTAGCGAGTAATATACTCAGAAGCGGTGGGTGGTGTGCGCGCATCCGAAGCCTCACTAGAAGACCGCTCTGGCACCTTCTCCTCCAGCTGTGTTTTGGGTCGGCCTCTGGAATCAGTTCAAATGCCATGGGAGGTGCAGACAAATGATCCGCTTTGGGACAAAGCGTAGTGGTTGTGCTGGTAAGTTGACGTCTCTCTGTAATCGAATAGGTCTTCTCGGTTGTATGTAATAACACTTAAGGTTTTCTGGGCTAACAATGTAAGAAATAATACATAAAAAACTAAATACTGCACAGTTTCCTAAGGACTAGAAGCGAAGCTGCTATCTCTATCAGCACCAATCAGTAAGCCATCGATCATGTGACACCATTCATTCCTATGTGAAGACTCAATAGGACATTGAAGCCAAATGAAGTTGGTTAAGATGGCGTCTCATGGAGACATAACATGTGTAGTTGGTGCTACTCCAGGAAGTGACGTTACAGGCCAGCTCAGTGCTGCCCCTCTCATTGAGTATCTAAAGTTGAAGGCCAACCGGGATATGCAGGCTGCCATTAGCAACTCAATTATCCTTATAACTTCCTCTGTGTGATCTTAAAATAATCAGTTATAGAACATGCATTGGTGTATTAGAAGCAATTATTGTTAACATGATTGTCTTTGAAACATTTTTTTTATTTACACAAAGGTTAACCGCGAAGATCGACATTTTTCGATTCACTATGGAAAATTAGGAGATCCTGTTTTCTGGTAACAATGCCTTGCAGTACCACGGTCAGCCTTGAACTTTCAGTCGTTCTCCCCTGGGATGGACAAGGGAAGAATGAGAGCAAAAGAGAGAATAGGAGAGACCGAGAAATAAATAGGAGGAAGAAATACAGAAGGGAGGTGGGAGGACAAGACAGAAGGAAGGAAGTAAAAGAGCAAAAGGAGGAGGCAGAGAGATGGGCTGCCGTTAAACTCACTGGGTGTGAGTATGCATGCTTGCGTGTGTGTGTGTGTGCGTGTGTTTCTTGCATGCGTGTGCATGCTTGTTTGCGTACCTGTGCATGTGTGTGTGTGTGTGTGTGCACGTGTATGTGTGCACCCCTGCACAGGGTGTGCTTCAGACATGTAGCCTGGGGGAGAGGGCCTTGTCGAGAGCAGACACAGCGTGGTTCCTGCCACAAACTGGGTCCTAATAAAGCGCCCGGGCATATGGCAGGACTGATTAGAATGGCAAACACGGTGAACACACAGATAAAGCCACCCCCTCCTCTAACCTTCTTCACCCCCTGGGTGGGTTGCCAAAAGCTCCCCAACAAAAACAGTGGCAGAGAACAAAATTGGAATAGCAAAACATGGTTGTTCTTGAGGGGCGGCACCTTTTGTCCAATTACGGAAATACTTTAATTTTACATGGTTTTTCTGAACTGTTTTTTTTCTACCACAGGTACTACAGGTATTTATGCTTATAGATTTACTTCCATTGTATATGGAGAGAGGACTGAAAAATGACCTTATGCATTGTCACGTTCTGACCTTTATTTCCTTTGTTTTGTCATTATTTAGTATGGTCAGGGCGTGAGTTGGGGTGGGCAGTCTATGTTTGTTTTTCTATGATTTGGGTACTTCTATGTTTCGGCCTAGTATGGTTCTCAATCAGAGGCAGGTGTCATTAGTTGTCTCTGATTGAGAATCATACTTAGGTAGCCTGGGTTTCACTGTGTGTTGGTGGGGGATTGTTCCTGTCTCTGTGTTTGCACCAGATAGGGCTGTTTTAGGTTTTCACGTTTATTGTTTAGTTAGTTGGTTCATGTGTAGAGTTTTTATAAATTAAACATGAATAGAAACCATGCTGCATTTTGGTCCGCCTCTCCTTCAACTAAAGAAAACCGTTACATGCATAAATAAGTCCCCACAATTATGAGTACAGATCGATAAGCCAAGGTATAGAAACTCAGAAGGCACACACCCTTGCTAATGACAGCAAGGCCACAAACACGTACGCAATTAGTATCACACCATGGTTGCGTTCGATACAGCACCCTATTTCCTATGTGCACCACTTTGGACCACTATATAGTGAATAGGGTGCCAATATAGTAAATTGAGTGCCATTTCAGATGCACCCCCATGCCTTTGATTCAGATATGATACTGCAGATAAAGGGTAGGTTTTTCATAACCATTCCCCAACCTTAATGTTTAAGTGAACACGTATCGTGCGAGTGTGATTCACGGAGGACCGTTTCGGTGGGGTGTTTTTGTCGTGGCTCAGTTGGTGCAGGAGGAGAGACTTTGTGCTGACTGACTCCACGCTCACTCCCTCCGTCCTTTAAATGGCTCTTTTATGGCCCGGGTAACGATCCCCCCGTCGGTCGTCTCCATTCCGTCGCACTGCAGATAGAGACTGGCTGTTTTGTTTGGTGTCCTCGATGTGGGGCTAAATGGTGTCCATATTAGGACATCCTTAGTATCAGAAAGACTTATACAGCATTCACCTCAGTCCGATCCACTCACTGATCTACCACTGTCTGTTCCCTAAGCATGAAACTGTGTAGCCTCCATTCAAGCTATGAGTATAAGAAATGAAATGCTCCCAATTTGCACAGCTTGGGTTAAGGCATACAGAAGTACCAAAATAGTGACCATTAAGTCAAGGGAAACAAAATGTGACTTGGTAGGCCTACATTTATTTGCACCGACCTGAGCAGCTGAACCAGTAGAACCATGTAAAAAGTCCAAAACCAGGGAAAATATCCTAAACCAGGCAAAAGGTCCATGCCTGTTATGTGCTTGGAGCCTTACCATTTAATAACTCCATCTAAAATAAGGATTAAATTGTGTAATTACTGCTATTGTTTATTTGCCTGACAACTCACCCTGAATTTAATTCTGCTGCTCTATCAATTGCTACATACATTCAGTTTGAAACTGCCATCCTAGAAGTTGTTTGTGTGACTTCAAAATGAGGGGTGTCGTACAAAACAAATTAATCAGCGATTGGATCATCTCTAACAAATCTAACCAATCAGAGTATCAAAGTTGATCATGTAGGCCAGCTCTGGCCCAACCCATCAGATTCTGGGACCGATCAGAATGGTCACAATATGTTCGCATTCTATGGATTGTCGGCAAGGGATGCAAATCCAGACCCATTGTGGAGAAGAACCGTTTTTCTCTTACTGTGGTGTTGTAGGTGTGGGCCAGGCGGCCAATAAAACCTATTGTGTACCCATAATGCCCCGAGGTTATGAGAAGAAGCCCCACGGCATCATATCTCCATTACATCAGTTGTGTGTGTGTGTGTGTGTGTGCGTGTGCGTGTGTGTGTGCGCGTGTGCGCCTGTCTGTGTGTTTACAGAAAGCACTACTGAGGAAGGGGGAACACACATTTCTATTGGAATCAATAACATGATAAATTCCTATATTTATCTGGGTTTTCATTTTAGATTAGTTCAATACTTGGACCTGTTTTTACTCTCACAAGACAATAACTGTCTATAACACTTAGATATCTTAGCCCTAGTTCACCGCTCCATCGCCTCACCAAACTAAAAAATACACCACGTTCTCTTTGGAATAGCGTGGACAGAGTGCTTTCTGAAACCATACAGTGGTAGTTCACCCCGTCAGACCTTTGACAATAGTTTGCTCTTTGGGCGTGGAATGGGTTAAGCACACCTCTGTTTCATACAGCGCGCCAGAGCAGTTCTTCCAGTGTCGGGAGAAATGGTCATGCATATTGATATATGTTAATTGCATGCAAATAAAGGTTGCTTCTCTACAACACCCACAACGGAAGCACAATCATGGCCTCGGATTGGGACTAACTCTTTTCACTCCGTGGGCGGTGGTATACATTACAGTGGCCGTGGTTTTCAAAGCTCAAGGACTGTCCGATGCACATGCACTTTCAACTGGAAACCCTCCGCCTGGGACCTCATTCATAACTTAAACTATGGTGGGTTAATACTTATAGTTTACAAATGCACTTTCATATTAGTGCATACTTTTGCTTAATTTTCCTCTTCATCTATTGGTTAATATTCTCCACTCCCCTTTAATTTCTGGTCATTCATTTCACCTGTTACTGCTGTGCTCCCTGAAGAAGGCCTGTGAGCCGCAACGTGTTGGTGTATTTAATTAAATTTTTTACTATTCAATAGCCACTAAAATAAAGGCTTTTTAACTTTTCCACAAGAGTGCCTTGGTTTTATGAAGTACAACTTACTTTGGTCGCTATAAATTATACCCCATTCTCCGAATACATGTTTTTATTTAACTTGGCAAGTCAGCACAAATTATTATTTACAATGACAGCCTACCCCGGCCAAACCTGGACTATGCTGGGCCAATTGTGCGCCACCCTATAGGACTCCCAATCCCAATCGGATGTGATACAGCCTGGATTCAAACCAAGGACTGAAATGACACCTCTTGCATTGAGATGCAGTGACTTAGACTGCTGCACCACTCGGAATCACCTCTCTATCTATCTTAATTTGATGCCAAAACAGCAGTCCCTATTTGCTAGCCAACAAACAATGTCAATCTACTAAATTTACCTGAATGAAATATAGAAAACTGATTGCACGTGTGTGTGTGGCCATAAAAGACAGAAGGTAACAATGTAGGTGAGATTTATTTAATCAAATTTCACTGCGATTGGTTAGTCAACATGCAATAATACATGTCAATCGCTGAGATTAATTATTTGCATTGCTGGCTTCTTTAAAAACTGCTAATCGGATGGATTTTTAAAGATCTTATTTATTTCTTGGGGTTCTATACATGAGACCAACTTTACCATATTATCCTGGAGGCATACTTACACAACCAGTCTCGTTACTTTGCGTGAGTGATGTCTCTCAACTTCAAACAATGCGAAATCTTTTTGTTTAGCTTCTTTCTATTCTCTGACTGCATGAAATAGCAAACATAAATGTGAATTCAGCGATTTACATTTGTTTACTTCAACTTTGGGGCTCCCTGATCAAACTGTAACATCCATTGCTGTAGTTAAGTTTAGCCAAACTGTACTTTATGGCTTAGCAGTGTGTTAAAAAGATTCCACGATCCGAACATGAGCGAATTATTGGCTTGTTCTCGATACTGTGTGGATTCCACTGAAATCTACGCCCACCGTTATGTATAGCACTGCCCACCAACCAGAATGGCGTGAAAAGAGTATTCCCCCTTCGATTCACATGTAAACACGTTAGAACAGACCCAGGGTCTGTTTCTGTGGTGGCAGAAATGCTAAAAGGCTTATATTCATGGTTATTATAGTTTTTGGTGCTCTTTGAACCAGCAATTGACGGTAAAAACATGACTTCTCAACACAGAGGTTGAAGCATTCATAACGGATGGGCACAACATCAACTTATGAATTACTTTGCAATCTCGGGAGAAAATAGAACGTTTACGCTGCACAGTAATATCGCCATCGCTAACATACCGCATGGTTTATTTTAGGGATGAGAAGACGCTTTGTGATTCCTTAGTTAAAGGGAGTTTTGAAATCTGAAGATACCGTTAACCGCAACACCGTAAACCGATCATATTTAGTTTCAAACATTAACATCTGCGCTGCACAGGTATTGCGATTGGTCTTTACCTTTTTAGTGCAATAAACTTTGTTGTTTCTTTAGCACAGAAGAGGTCGCCGTTATGCCTGAATTCGACCCAAAACCAACTGTAGTGTTGAGATCGGTTGTATGAAACCAATCAGTATGGCATGAAAAGCTCTCAACCGTGCCAGCCCGCTCTTCATTTCTATTCAGTTCCACTCACCATAAGTTCGTCGTCTGAACTGTGCGTTAGATCACCAGCAAGTTAAATAATTGAACACCTGCCATAGCATAGGACCTGAAAAACAAGCCACGATGAACATATTACCCCTTTGCAGCAGCCAGCCCTTCTCCCTTGCCCCCCCCCC
The DNA here is from genome assembly GCF_036934945.1 of Oncorhynchus masou masou. Lineage (NCBI taxonomy): Eukaryota > Metazoa > Chordata > Actinopteri > Salmoniformes > Salmonidae > Oncorhynchus > Oncorhynchus masou. The sequence continues at coordinate 43,595,821 of NC_088222.1, forward strand.
CCCTCCACTCATATCCTCTATCTTCTCTTTCCTTCATCCCCTTCCTCTGTGTGCGGTTTCAGAGGGAGGAAGTAGTTGGCACTTATAGCGAACCCCCCCCCTCTCTCTCGCACGCCCCGTGAATGAGGCCGGGGGGACTGCAGCTCAGCGCTCTGCGCATGGCCGCCTGTTTAGCATTCGTCTCACGTCTGGCCGAGGGAGCCGCATTAAATTGGGATCAGGCAGATTAGAGTCTAATATAGTGGGCTATTAAAGGCTGCGAGCCATGGGTTAGAGCCAGAGCAGGGGCCCACTCTCCCAGCATCCTAGAGTAGCTCCGTGTGCTGCATGCCCACCTCCCCCCTACCTACCTACTCTCTCACGCCACATAAAAACACACACACACGCGTGCACGTTCGCAGATGGATGGATGTATGCATGCTTACACCTAGGCACAGACCAACGCACACACACAAACACACGCACACCACTTTAGTACAGAGAGGGATGCAGGGAGGTCATGTTTTTTGGGGAGATTTTAATTAATTGTCATGTTGTTTCATGTTATGAGGTGCCTCTGCTATTTTGGGTTTTACAACATGAAATACGCAAAGCTATAAAGGTTATTGGTACTATAGTGTGCTTGATGAAGTGCTTCTTAGTGTTTGAATAGTTTTGCACATTTAAAGGCTTTTTCCTGGCATTTGTATGATTATTAAGGAGGGATTAAGATGTTTTTATCTTCTATTCTATTTGATTTGCTATTGTTCTCTGTTTTGGTCTTGTCCAGTTAATTCTACGCAAGTATCCATAAACTTTGTCCAACTCTGAATTATGACAAAACATTGATACTCATTGATACACTGTATATTCTCTCCTTAACATTGAACAGGCATTATTGCCTGAGTTGCAGAAGTTGGAGCTACTATATTAAACAGAGGGGGATTTGCAGATGGATCATTGAACCATATTACTGAGTGGTCTGACCTTTGTGACATTGGCCATAAAAGACAGATGGTAACAATGTAGGTGACATTCACTGTTATCGCAATGGACCATATCATCACTACTTAACGTCATCTTCATATTGATTCATACCAGAACTAAATGTCCTAGGGAATATGAGAAAACTATCCCAAGAACTCTCCCAAAAGCCCCAGGTTTTCAGAATTCATGGATTGAAGATTTACAGAATCAGAAGGGAATAAGCAAGATTTTTTGGGACTTTTGCAACACTAATCCAAACTATTGATAACACAGTGATACGAGGTTGCGTCAAACAGTTTGTTCATTATTTTGTTTTGCTTGTCAGGAGGTGGAAAAGGAGTTTGCGTGCACTTCAATCAGACGCAATTTCAGCGTTTTAATTGCATCTGATTGAAGTGTGTGGAGGCTCAGTTTTCACTCAATCATATGCATTTCCCACTTGGCACAGACATCAATTCAACATTTATTCCACGTTGGTTCCACGTCATTTCATTGACAACGTTTATTCAACCAGTGTGTGCCCAGCGGATTACTCCTGCACCTTTGCTGAGCTTGGCGACTGGGTGTGCAGTAGATCATCTCAGTGTCGTACTGTTTGCTTTGTCTGTTGCATTTGTCAGTGGAGTTAACAATCAAGTTAACTTGCTTATGCGCTTCCTGGGTGCAAAACATAGAAAATTGTTGCAGTACAACAATACTGTATCACGAACACAATGCACAACAAACCTTCAAACTTCAGTCTTCCCATTTAATGGTAATTCTGGAGTTGAGCCTTTACTGTGAATGTGGTTTCAGAGAACTCAGGAACATTGCATTTCAAAGTATTGTCGACCTGTAAACATGATACACATACCACAAATGCCGATACAGTGAGAGCAGTATCCATAACAAACAATATTTCCTCTTCTCAAACAGAGTTAAAAAAAATCTTTGCACCTGGAACTACTTCTTATATGGCAATCAAGATACAGCTAAAGCAGTTATAAAGTCAAACTACTTCCTGTATTCTCCTATCCTTCCAGACATCCCCTATTCCCACTGCTGGCCCTGCTGTTTGAGAAGTGTGAGCAGGCCACCCAGGGCTCTGAATGCATCACCTCTGCCAGCTTCGATGTGGACATCGAGAACTTTGTGCATCAGCAGGAGCAGGACCACAAGCCATTCTTCAGCGAGGACCCCGACCTGGACAACCTGGTTAGTACCCTGCCTGGGGGGCATCTCAATAGTCTAATGTGGCTTTGAAGTATCTCAATAGTCTAGCATGACTTCTTCATTGAGGAGGCACCTCAATAGTCTTAACGGCTTCCTCAGGTTGAAGAAGTATCTCAATAGTCTAACATAGCTCACTAATGTTGAGGATGACTTGCTTCCTCTACTGGTGGAGGCAGTCATTACATATCCCTTTCACATACGCCCCGTTTTGTTTCCCACTCATATCAAGTTGTCTTATTTCCTACATGTACATGGCTCTCTCTTCTAGACTATCAATTAGCTCTCTCTCTCTCTCTCTCTCTCTCTCTCTCTCTCTCTCACATGCAGACACATCTACCCCTTTCCCTTCCTTCTCCTTTGTCTCTCTAAATATTTATTTATATTCACCCATTCTCTCTCTTTTCCCCTTTCCCACTCTCCCCCCTCATGATCTTTCCATTCCACCCTTCCATGACAGCTAGCAGTAATTAGAAATGAGGAGAAATAGGGAAGGTGGCTGGGGAGAGAGAGAGATGGAAGGTCGGCTCTCATCATTATGGGGGTACTCGGCCGACAAGTGGTGCGGCAGTCAATTAACCCCGCATCTGTGTGCTTTACGAGGTGCCGGCCGCGGACTGGCCCTGGCACACACTAACTCTTCCACAGGACAGTAATGCTGAAGCTGACTGGCCGAGATGGCACTTGGCTCCCGATTAAACAAGCGGCAGTTAATTGGCAGATTTATCTCCTCCTTGGCCAAGCACTTTTCCGCCCTATTCTGGTGCCCTTGAGTGCTGACTTTGAGGGAGTGAACACTGGGAGGAGAAGCCTGGTTGGAAAAAGGACAAAGTTTGGATCATAGTGAAGGATTTTGAGAGGGCTCATAGATTAGCAGGTGTTATGTCAAGGGCTATCTTAGAACGTTCAGAGACTGACTAGGGCTAGCACATCATTTGTAAGGCACATGAGGGGGCTGTCCAGAAACAATATTGTTATTTACCTTTGGTTCAAACTGGAGAAGGCAACCATGGAGCTAGCCAATGTTGAGCGAGCATAGCATTCAGGCTAGCATGTAGCCTACTTCCCTAGTCATTGAGCCTGCTGGCTTTGCCTCTCTCTTCTCAGATGGTGAAGGCCGTCATGGTGACCAGGTTCAGTCCTGGGTTCAAATACTATTTCAAATATCTCAAATACTTTCACATACATTTGAAAGAAGTGTTCAGATATATTTTTATTTGAAAAGACAAGAAGTTGAAAATGTTAATGTATTTGGAAATACATTTGGAAAGTATTTGAACAATTCAAATACACTGCCTCAAATACACTCCCATGCATTTATCCAGATATTTGAAAATAGTATTTGAAGTATGTATTTGAAAATTCTCTTAAATACAATTGATCAAATAAGCATTCAAATACTAAAATAAAAGTACGTGTTTTTGGCTGTGTATTTGTAAATACTCAAATACACACCAAAAATATATATTTTTTATCAGATATTCAAATGCAAATGCATTTGAACATAGGTCTGCTAAGGTTACACCTTTCTAAAATTGGAGAAATCAACAATAGAGCTAGCTCATGTTGAGCCAATCTAGACTAGCATTCAGGCTAGCATGTAGCTTCCTTCCTTCCCCAATCATTGAGCTTGCATATATTCTTCTCTCTCTCTCTCCCTCCCGAGATGGTGAAGGCCATCCAGGTGCTGAGGATCCACCTTCTGGAGCTGGAGAAGGTCAACGAGCTCTGCAAGGACTTCTGCAACCGCTACATCACCTGCCTCAAGACCAAGATGCACAGCGACAACCTGCTTCGCAATGACCTGGGCGGGCCCTACTCGCCCTCGCACACCTCGCTCAGCCTGCAGCAGGTAAGGCGGACACTTACACATATGCACACTGGTGCACGCATGCACATACGTACAATCTCTAAACATAGTGTATCTGGTATGCACTTTGAAGGAGCCAACTGCGCTTTTTTATGTTTTAGTGTTTTTCTGAAAGACCATTATACTCGTGTCCAAACATCTGAGCTGTATTAATTAGTCTAATACATTGTGTAACGTTTGGATAGAAATACATTTTGAAGAACAGATAAGTCTCCTATATGTAGCACTAAGGAATCATCAGCTCTGTTCATGGCATTTTGATCCGCAACGTTCAGTACTTTCATGTTTCAAGTTTCAAATTGTATTAGTCGTAAGTACATCCTGAACGGCCCTTCTCAACCCCCTTACTGGTTCCTTCTCTTCCTATGACCTCTGACCTCACCAGGACCTCCTCCAGACATCCTCTCCATCCATGACATCAGTCTCCAGCTCCGTCAACTCCTCGGGCATCATGATGCCCACCGGGACCCTGCAACAGGGTAACATTGCCATGACTACCATCAACTCCCAGGTGGTGTCAGGTGAGAAGCCTTTCCAACTTCCTCAAACCAGTTCTATGGGTACCTCACCTTCCCTGATATTACGTCATACAACAAGTGTCCTTTTTACCTCTACATTGTAGTGACATAGGCAGAAACAATTGCAGTGTATGTACAAATTGTACAAAGTGTTCCACCCTGCATGCACAACATTTCAAATTTAAACAACATTAGGGTGAGAGAAGGTTTAGCCACAATGTTTTGCATTAAGTATTTATCTATTGTTATTTCAGCAACTGCTTGCTGGTAGGTCACATCATATCCTACGTCAAATGGAGGCTGTTGACATATAATTATGGAAATACATTTTGTGTTAATGAAGGTGTTCTACACTATATATACAAAAGTATGTGGATACCCCTTCAAATTTGCCACACCCGTTGCTGACAAGTTTTTCAAATTGAGCACATAGCCATGCAATCTCCATAGACAAACATTGACAGTAGAATGGCACGTTGTCATGATCATAGTTGGAATGAGGTGAGGACCAAGGTGCAGCATGGTAAGCGTACATTTGAACTTTATTTAAAAATGACGCCAACAAAACGAAGAACAAAAAGCCAACCGTGAAGCTTTGGGCTATGTGCCCTGAACAACTACAAATTTAACTTCCTACAAAACAGGTGGGGGAAAAGGGTACCTAAGTATGGTTCTCAATCAGAGACAACGATAGACAGCTGTCCCTGATTGAGAACCATACCAGGCCAAGACATAAAAATAAAAAACATAGAGAAAATGACATAGAATGCCCACCCTAGTCACACCCTAGCCTAACCATAATAGAGAATAAAAAGTCTCTCTATGGCCAGGGCGTGACACACGTACTGAAGAGCTCAGTGACTTTCAACGTGGCACCGTCATTAGATGACAACTTTCCAACAAGTCAGTTTGTAAAATTTCTCCTCTGCTAGAGCTGCCCTAGTAAGTGCTGTTATTGTGAAGTGGAAACTTCTAGGAGAAACAATGGCTCAGCCGTGAAGTGGTAGGCAACACAAGCTTACAGAACAGGACTGTCAAGTGCTGAAGCACGTAAAAATTGTCTGTCCTAGGTTGCAACACTCGCTACTGTGTTCCAAACTGCCTGTGGAATCAAAGTCAGCACAAGAGCTGTTCGCCGGAAGCTTCATGAAAGGGATTTCCAAGGCCTAGCAGCTGCACACAAGCCACTATGCACAATGCCAAGCATCGGCTTGTGTGGTGTAAAGATCGCCCCCATTGGACTCGCATTGGACTCGGAAATGCGTTGGAGCAGTGAAAACGTGTTCTCTGGAGAGATGAATCACGCTTTACCATCTGGCAGTCCAACGGACTAATCTGGGTTTGGCAGATGCCAGGAGAACACTACATTCCCCAATGTAAAGTGCCAACTGTAAAGGTTGGTGGAGGACGAATAATGGTCTGGGGCTATTTTTCATGGTTCGGACTAGGCCTCTTAGATCCAGTGAAGGGAAATCTTAACGCTACAGCATATATTGACATTCTAGACAACTCTGTGCTTCCAACTTTGTGGAAACAGTTTGGGATGGATCTTTCCTGTTTTAGCATGACACTGCCCCTGAGCACAAAGCGAGGTACATACAGAAATGGTTTGTCAAGATCGGTGTGGAAGACCTTGACTGGCCTGCACAAAGCCCTGACCTCAACCCCATCAAACACCTTTGGGATGATTTGGAATGCCGACTGCGGGCCAGGCCTAATCACCCTACATCAGTGTCCGACCTCACTGATGCTCTTGTGGATGAATGGAAGCAAATCCACGCAGAAATGTTCCAACATCTAGTGGAAATCCTTCCCAGAAGAGCGGAGGCTGTCATAGCAGCAAAGGGGGACCAACTCCATATTAATGCCCATGATTTTGGAACGAGATGTTCAACGAGCAGGTGTCCACATGCATTTGGTAATGTAGTGTATATCACTCAAAAGTGTGGCTGGGTTTCTTGTTATTATGTACAGCAAAATGTTACCCCTGCCCTCCAGAAATCCCTTTCAACTCAGAATAATAATCTCATTCCATCTTTCTCTTTGATCGTAAGATATTCAAAGCTCAAATTAATACCCGTGATTAGAGAATCGAAATTAGTGCTAATTAGTAGCAAAAGAACAACTCATGAAAGAATACAGCTTTTCTTTTCGTGCTTCATTCGCACCGATGTGCTTTTGCCTTACTTGTTTACATGTTGTTGTTGTTGTTATTGTTTTGGTAGGGTTAGATAATAGAGCTCTCGAGCCGAAATGGTGCAAGGCCGACTGCTTTTCACAGAAGAAGAAGCCACTCGACTCTTATGACCGCAAATTATCCCCTCAGGTGGCACCTTGTATCAGCCGGTTGCCATGGTGACGTCGCAAGGGCAGGTGTTAACCCAGGGACTCTCCCAGGGGACCATCCAGATCCAGAATTCACAGGTGAGGCCGTCAGCTGCTCTTCTAGCATTTACCTGCCTCTTCTGCCATAAGATGTAGAGATGGATAATGTCTAACAACTCCAAATACTCTCACTGTCATGCATATCACTGTTTCTGCTTGCTATGAGCTGTCATCAAGTGGTGGGCCTCTCTGTTATGAACATGTTACGACAGTGTGAAATCTATATTAGAGTAATAGTGTAATAGCTAACGTATCATTGGTAAACTTGATAATTCAGCACACTGTTTTTACAAGGTATCACTTGTTTATTATGCTAACGTTTCAGCCTTTAGCCTATGTGCTAACATTTCCTCCTTGACAAAATGTTCGTACAATAAACAAGTGACTTGATTATTTGAATTTGAAGTCCAACACACCTGCAAAGAAAGCTCTTAATGTCAGAGTTTGCGAGTGCATGTCCCTTTAAACTCCTGCAATCCCCATGCCCTGAAGAACCTCACATAGGTGGTCAATATTTGAGTCAGACTGTCAGACCACCCGTATGCTCGCCTACGGAGTAGACTGTGGGGTGCTCTGCTCTGCAGGCGTATTAGAAAGCCACAGTGTCAGCCAGGCAGGTAATTCTGTGTTTGACAGACAGCGGCGGCCTCAGTGAATACCCAGGACCCAGCCGAGGCGGCACTCTACACGTGGTCTGGGAATAGAGTGCAGCCCCGTAGCTACTTCACCGACAAGCTCCCGGTAATGATACCCCGGCTTGGTGCCGCCAATTAATTCAACCCCGCTTTTCCGGAACACAAATTCCCAGGGCCGAGGGGGATAGGGGGAGGGATTTCCACGTGACACCCCAGCTGCACCTGTAATAAGGCTTATTTTATGCTGTGTGTGTGTGTGTTTCACATATTTACAGTGCCTTCAGAAAGTAGTCACACCACTTGACTTTTTCAACATTTTGTTGTGTTACAGCCAGAATTTTAATTGTCACATGACACACAGTACCCCATAATGTCAAAATGGAATTATGTTTGTATACATTTTTACAAATTAATTAAAAATGAATAGCTGAAATGTCATGAGTCAATAAGTATTCAACCCCTTTATTATGGCAAGCCTAAATAAATTCAGGAGTAAAAATGTGCTTAACAAGTCACATGAAATGCATGGACTATTTGTGTGCAATAATAGTGGTTAACATGACTACATCATCTCTGTACCCCACATATACAGTTATCTGTAATGTCCCTCAGTTGAGCAGTTAATTTCAAACACAGATTCAATCATCAAGACCAGTGACGTTCTCCAATGCCTCACAAAGAATGGTACCTATTGGTAGATGGGTAAAAAAAGAAGAAGAATGACACATTGAATATCCCTATGAGCATGGTGAATGTATTCATTACACTTTGAATGGTGTAACAATACACCCAGTCACTGCAGGCATCCTTCCTAACTCAGTTGCCAGAGAGGAAGGAAACCGCTCAGAGATTTCACCATAAGGCCAATGGTGACTTTAAAACAGTTACTGAGTTTAATGTCTGTGATATGAGAAAACTTTGGATGGATCAACAATATTGTAGTTAGTTAGTTAGTTCACAATAATAACCTAAATGACAGTGTGAAAAGAAGGAAGCCTGTACAGAATACAAATATAAAAAACTCACATAATTAGTTAAATAAAGTCCACCTGTGTGCAATCTAAGTGTCACATGATCTGTCACTTGATATCAGTACATATACACCTGTTCTGAAAGGCCCCAGAGTCTGCAACACCACTAATCAAGGGGCACCACCAAGCAAGCAGCACCATGAAGACCAAGGAGCTCTCCAAACAGGTCAGGGACAAAGTTGTGGAGAAGTACAAATCAGGGTTGTGTTATAAAAAAATATCAGCAACTTTGAACATTCTATGGAGCAACATTAAAAATCCATAAAAAAAATAGAAAGAATACGGCACCACAACAAACCTGCCAAAAGAGGGCCACCCACCAAAACTCACAGACTAGGCAAGGAGGGCATTAATCAGAGAGGCAACAAAGAGACCAAAGATAACCCCGAAGGAGCTTCAAAGCTCCACAGCGGAGATTGAAGTATCTGTCCATAGGACTATTTTAAGCTATACCCTCCACAGAGCTGGGCTTTACGGAAGAGTGGCCAGAAAAGAAAACATTGCTTATAGAAAAAAAATAAGCAAACACATTTGGTGTTCACCAAAATGGCATGTGGGAGACACCCCAAACATATGGAAGAAGGTACTCTGGTCAAATGAGACTCAAATTGAGCTTTTTGGCCATCAAGGAAAATGCTCTGTCTGGTGCAAACCAAACACCTCTCATCACACCGAGAATACCATCCCCACAGTGAAGCATGGTGGTGACAGCATCATGCTGTGGGGATGTTTTTCATCGGCAGGGACTGGGAAACTGGTCAGAATTGAAGGAATGATGGATGGCGCTAAATACTGGGAAATTGTTGAGGAGAACCTGTTTCAGTTTTGCAGTGACTTGAGACTGGGACCGAGGTTCACCTTCCAGCAGGAAAATGACCCTAAGCATACTGCTAAAGCAACACTCAAGTGGTTTAAGGGGAAACATTTAAATGTCTTGGAATGGCCTAGTCAAAACCCAGACCTCAATCCAATTGAGAATCTGTGGTATGACTTAAAGATTGCTGTACAGCAACGGAACCCATCCAACTTGTAGGAGCTGGAGCAGTTTTGCCTTGAAGAATGGGCAAAAATCCCAGTGGCTAGATGTGCCAGGCTTATAGAAACATATCGTAAGCGACTTGCAGCTTTAGTTGCTGCAAAAGGTGGCTCTACAAAGTATTGACACTCAAGTTCTCTGTTCTTTTGTCTTATTTATTGTTTGTGTCACGTTCTGACCTTAGTTCTTTTGTTATGTCTTTGTTTTAGTATGGTCAGGGCGTGAGTTGGGTGGGTTGTCTATGTTCGTTTTTCTATGATTTTCTATTTCTGTGTTTGGCCTGGTATGGTTCTCAAGAGTTCTCAGAGGCAGCTGTCAATCGTTGTCCCTGATTGAGAACCATATTTAGATAGCCTGTTTTCTATTATGTTTCGTGGTTGATTATTTTCTGTCTTTGTGTATGTCACCAGACAGGACTGTTTCGTTTCGTGTCATTCTCGTTTACCATTTTGTTGTTTTGTTCGAGTATTCGTTTTCATTAATAAAAGGCATAATGAATACTTACCACGATGCACCTTGGTCCTCCTCTCTTTCTCCCAACGATGAACGTTACAGTTTGTTTCACAAGAAAAAATATTTTGCATCTTCAAAGTGGTAGGCATGTTGTGTAAATCAAATGATACAAACCCCCCCAAAATTATTTTTAATTCCACTAAGTTAAAAAGAAATGGTTGCATCATGTTATGGGTTTCTTTGTCCTTGGCAAGGGAGTTTTCTATGATAGAAAATAATCTGTTTAGAGCTAAACACAATCCTACAGGAAAACCTGGTTCAGTCTGCTTTCCAAAAGACACTGGGAGAAAATTCACCTTTCAACAGGACAATAAACTACAACGCAAACAAAATATACACTGGAATTGCTTACGAAGACGACATTTAATATTCCTGATTGGGATAGTTACAGTTTGACTAAAACCAGCTCTAAATTTTATCACAATACTTAATGTCTGTCTAACAATGATCAACAATTAACTTGACAGATCTTGAAGAATTTTTGAAAGAATAATGTGCTAATATTGTACAATCCAGGTGTGCAAAGCTCTTAAAGACTTACCCAGAAACAGTCGCATGTGATTCTAACATGCTTTGACTCAGGGGGTTGAGTACTTATCTAATCAAGATACTGGATATTTGTGTTTTATTTTTCATTTTTTCTTTTACAAAAAAACCCGTTTTCTTCCACTATCACAATAGAATATTTTGTGTATATCATTGACAAAAAATTACAATGAAATCTTTTGATCCTTTTTATACTTTCTGAAGGCACTGTATATCAGAATCAGTTGGAAGCCATTCCTTTTTCATGACTTTCCAATGCCTGCATGAAATTATTAAGAATATTTTTTAGCTGAGTATATTTATTTATCTATTCAGGCATTTTGTCCTGCCAATTTATTCGTGGTCCAGATTAAATCTTCATATTTTTGCCTCGAAAGTGTTTTAGGCATTGCAAATGGGTTGTTAAATATGAATGAAGGATCCTCACTTTGATACTGTTTGCGCCAATGGAAATAGGAAATATGTATTTTGTGTGTGGACCAGAGGTGAACAATATTAGATTAAAGACATTTTGGAATTCATACATAGTGATCTCATGCCACTGTATATGCCTTTTTTATTTGGTATGCCATTTAGCAGACGCATTGCAAGTGCCATCCTCTACTAACTGAGCTATAGAGAACCATTAGTCTTTGTGTGTGTGTGTGCATGCGCGCCCATGCATGTTGTGTTTTCTTGACGCCAGTGTGTGCATGCACATAGTTTAAACTAGTTAATTGCCACTGAGTACTCCCCACACATACTGTAAAACAAAAATCGGAGATTTCTTGAATAAGTGCTTTTTCATAATTTTGTCAACCACCCACGGAGTTGGAACAAAACTCTTATCAAAGCCAAAGTTTTTGTTACAAGCTATCTACTTGTACTTTCTTGTTTTTGCACAATTTGCCAGGTTTTTTTAGGCACATTTCCCATCGTAGTTCTTTCAGCTAGATCAAACCGGCCTCCTAGATTTCTCTGAGTCAAGGGTGTTGTGAATCGACGTTCCTTTCTCGCCTTTTATTTTAAGTATCATTACTCAAATTCGGTTGCTATGGCGATGGTGAAGAGGGCGGTTCTGCCCTTGCCAAAGAGACGGATAATTGGCACTGTCTCTTTGTTACCGTGGCAACAATAACACCCCATCCCTCTCTCCATCCCTCTCTTCCATCCAAGGTAAACCTGGACTTGGCTTCACTCTTGGACAGTGATGACAAGAAGCACAAGAACAAGAGAGGGGTCCTGCCCAAGCACGCCACCAACATCATGCGCTCCTGGCTCTTCCAGCATCTCATGGTGAGCTAGCAAATTAGTTACAGTAGCAACAGAGCTAATATTCATCCCTATTCCTTTGGTTAAGCTATAGAGGAAGTTATTGTTAAAATCAGGGTGAAGGGTTTAGAGCTAATAATGTCAGGGTTGTAGCTGTGTATGACTGAAGGCCTCATCCAGAAACAACCCACATAGCTTCTACCTCGTAGGCACTTGTAGTGATCTGAATTAATGAATTTAATATCTCCATGAATTAATTGAATAGGTATAAGCAATATGGTAGTTCCACTCCCTCAGATAGGCTATGAAGAATTAGATTTAAGGGCTAAGGATTGTTTCTGGCCAAGGCCTGAGAATACAAGGTGTTGGGGCATGGGTCAAAGGTTTAGGGAAGTTGAGAGTTTAGGGGTGAGGGGAGGGTTTGAACTCTTCATTCACAAAACTACTAATTGAAATTGCTTAAACTTTACTGATGGCATCCTAAATATCTTAAATCATTCCCTTGTGTAGCATCCCTACCCAACAGAAGACGAGAAAAGACAGATTGCAGGACAAACAAATCTGACCTTATTACAGGTCAACAACTGGTAAGATTGTAATACTACTACTGCAAATGCACTAGGAGATGAAAATCAGCTGGCTAAAATTATGGATGAAATCAATAGAAATGTTGAATGTTCAGAGTGAATGTTGATGAGTTTAAACTTCAGTGGTATGCTTTATCACCTGATGGTGATTCACAACATAGTGGCGCCATCTACTGGTCTACAAATGTTCTCAGTATCATAGAGTACAACATTCTTACAGAGAAAAAAAGGTCTGTCTCTATGTTTCTCTCACACGGTCTCTTTCCCTTTACCTCTCCAATTCCCACTCTCCCCCTGCATCTCTCTCTCCCCCCCTCTCTTTCTCTCTCTCTAGGTTTATCAACGCTCGCAGGCGCATCCTCCAGCCCATGCTGGATGCCAGTAACCCAGACCCAGCTCCCAAGGCTAAGAAGATGAAGTCCCAACACCGTCCAACCCAGCGCTTCTGGCCAGACTCCATTGTTGCTGGCGTCTTGCAGACACATGGACCTCACTCTAACAACGCTGACAGTACGTCACTAAACCATGTCAATGTCTATTTGTCTGTTTCAAAACTCTGGCTGAAGAATAGTTGAGTCATCATGATCCTCTTTGATATTTCAACATAGTTTCCTTGTTATTTCAACCTACTTTATCAAGGTAATCATTTTGCATCAATCTGCATAGATAGTGTGCACTTGCGCACTCATCCTAGTGGATTTAAAAGCAATACAATACATTAAATATTGGCATGGGCTATAGTGATTCCACCACATTAGACCAGTTCATTCCTTTTAATCGCATTAGGGGGGAGGGGGGGGGGGTGAATGAGTGCACACTTTGATGAGAAGGATATAGAATCGGAGGCAGTTATCAGAGGCTGTTATGTCAAGTTTGTGTTTCTTAGTGTGTAAACCCTGCGTTGCCTGCTTCTCCTTCTCATACAGACCCCTTAGGCTTGGACAGCCTCCAGCCCCTGTCCTCTGACTCAGCCACCCTGGCCATGCAGCAAGCAATGCTGGGTGGAACCGACGACTCCATGGATGGCACAGAGGAAGAAGAGGAGGAGGAGGAGGAGGAGGAGGAGGAAGAGGAAGTTATGGAGGAGGAAGAGGAAGATGAGGAGGAGGAAGAGAGCGAGGGAGGGAGACGTATATCTGGCGGCGGAGGAAGGAGAGATCTGGGCATGGAGCATAGAGAGGGGCTAGAGTAATGAGAGGTGTTAAAGGACAACGTGACCTTTTGACACCTGGGTTGTGTTCAGTAGTCACCAAAACAGAAGAAAACAGACTGAGACAGAAAGGGACTACCTGGATTTCTCCACTAAGAAATGTTTTGTTACGGGTGCCCTAATGAACACGATTCAGACCATACTTTCCCTCCACAAACCACACCTCCATTCAATCTTGACCCCTGACCAGCCCCTAGATTCAGGCAACAGTCACACCTTGAATGGGCCTTTTGTTTTTTCTACCATGGATGTCTGTCTAGAAACTACAGATCCGTACCTTCAGAACTCTTAAGAAGGAAGATCCTGTATGAGGATTAGGGGTCTGAAGGTGTCCTAAAATGGTCACCATGCTCTGTGGACTAGTGGGTCACCCCAAACCTCTTATGTTGTATTACTGACAAAACAATGACGACTACGAGTTGCTGTATGTGAGTTGATTGTGAACTTGTACTGTAGGTCTATACCTGGCCCTCACGTTGGGTTCCATGCTTTGGAATCATCCAAGCCTTAGTCCGTTTCAGATTGACTCCATAAACACGATGTTGTCATTATGTTTTCCACACACATTTTCATAATGTTGATGATGAGCGATTTTTTTAACGCTGCAACAAAATGAATGTTTTCGGGGCATGATTAAAAAAAAAACGTTTAATTCTTTGAGGCCAAGAGCAAAAACTGCACAAAGTATGTATATTAGATGTTTTGACGTTTGCGTTACATTGCTGAAGGCTTGCATATTTATAAACAATTTTCTTACAGCTTTCAGAAGGCGGCTCAAATGGCACCTTTGTAGAAGGCACAAAGTAACTGTTGTGATGTTCTGGAGGTCTTGCAATTGAGAAAACGCTTGAGTGAATCCGAGTTATCGAAGTTACTGATGGCCAATCAAGGTGACAGTATCTCAAGACTGGAAAGAAACACTGTATATCACATTGAGGATTCACATTACAAAGTAACAGTGTCTCAATGAGTTAAAGAAAAACATACCGACATGAAGAGAAATGGAATTGAATCCTCAGTTCAAAGAACTAACATCTTTAAGTGAAAACCTTTGCAAGAAAAACTACAATTTAAAGGGAAAGCCTGCATATTTAAAGGGAAGAGTTAAATTCCTGAAACGATTCTCTATGTTTTACGTTAAGGATTTGAAGAAACTGTGAAAACTAATTTCAACCCTCTTTTTGTGCTAAATGAAATCCACAAAATTAAGCCACCCTTTATCCGATGTGATGTCTAGAAAAGAAAAGAAAAACATGTTCTTGAATGTTCATTGAGATCGGTCTTTGTGAAGTATGTTCTTCATTATAAACTGGGTGGTTCGAGCCCTGAATTCTGATTTGCTGACAACCGTGGAATACCATGGGTATGACAAAGCATTTATTTTGACTGCTCTAATTACATTGGTAACCAGTTTATAATAGCAATAAGGCACGAGGGTGTGTGGTATATGGCCAATATACCACGGCTAAGGGCTGTATCCAGGCACCTAAGAACAGCACTTAGCCGTGGTATATTTGCCATATACCACACACCCTCGTGCCTTATTGCTTAATTATACATTTTCTTGATTGCTTATTTTTTAAATGGTTCTTCCAGAACAAGTGACAATAGGGATTTCATTATTTTGGTTTGTGCACATTGTTGTCATAATCTATTGTTTCAATAGACATTTTTTTAATAATTAAAATAGATAAAGCTTCTAGTTTGAGTATCCTTTCTGAGGCAGGAAGGTGTGTGCATATGACAGTGGTCACACACAGTGTGTATATTAGGGCAGCCTCAATCAGCTTTCTATAGACACTTCTGTGAGTATCGTGACAGGCCTACCTCTCCTCCCTGTGGCCAGATTGGGTATTACAATCAAAATAGTACAAATTACATCAAAAACAACTGCACACTGTTAAAGGGCTAAAGATACCCCACATAAATTGTTCTGAATCTGTGTCTGTTGCGCATTGTTTAACCTTACACCATTGCTCCTGTCAGGAAAGTTCACCCAAGCCACAGTACCTGTTGCATGCTGACAGTAACCCAACACTGGGCCTCTGTATTATACAATAACCACAGTTATCCACAAATTACAGATGAAGCTCAGACTAAACGGCCTCAATGTAGAGCAACCTACCACATGTCCTTGTCATGTCTCTATTTTCCCACCCTCTGATTGTTAATCAAACCTGTGATTTGGTCTTGCTGGAGTACCACCCACATGTCTTCCAACCTTTACATTTGGGTGACCCATGTACTGTAAGTAGAGAGCATCAAAAAACATTTCCTGAATATGATACAAGTCTAGGATCTTCTGTAGATGGCCGCTATACATTAATTTCAGACATTCACACACACACACATATATATATATATATATATATGAAGTAGGTCAAGGATATATATATATATATATATATATATATATATATATATATATATATATATATATATATATATATATATATATATATATATATCCTTGACCTACTTCATCGTAGATGGCCACCACACACACACACACACACAATAAAATACCCCAAATTCCTAAAATCGTATCTGTATTTGTACTACATATGCATATGCATAAGCATTCCATGATTGCCATTAGTGTAGTTGTGGTATGACAAGATGTTGTACATTGCACTAGTTACCAGTCATTCAGTTCATCTGAAGTTCTCCATCCTAGCAGCAGCACTGAAATAGCTGTAGCAGACAGGGCCTAACTATATAACTACCATTCTCAATACTTTATGCTAGCAGCAGTTCTGGAGCCAACCTTAGGTATAAATAAGAGGAGAAATTACAGAGACAGGAAGAGCCACTGGTGCTTGGGTCTTGTTTGAAGTGGGCTGCTGCCATGGCAGTTGAGCATGGTTGGGACCTCAGTGAAGAGGCTGGGCAGTGTGTCATATGCACACACACAAGCGTGAACACACACGTAAGTACAGACACACACACACACACAGTCGCCACTCCCTCCTCCCACCCCAGACACACCTCACCACACAGCAGCCAGCCCTGTAGGTCTGTAGAGTTGCGGAGACACCACTGCCATCTGGGCACTAGCATACAGCAGCAGTCAGTAATTAGATCCATAGACCCAGGACGCAGGCCAGCCCAGTCCCAGCCTGTCATATTGCAGGGCCCTCCCGGACAACTTAAGGGCCTCGCCAACACAGCTCTGGTCTTCAGAGAGGCGTTTGGTTCAGTTGTCTCACTGCATTTCCTTACTGGATTTCCATCCTGCAGTCACTGGTCACTGGAAAGAGCAAACGGATTGAAGGTAACATGGAAGCTGTTTATCATTGTATTGTAGAAGATGTGTAATGGAAATGATTGAAAGGCTGTTGACATTTAGGGAGATGGAGATGTGTAGAATAAGTGGTACTTATACCAATGGTTTAAGGTACTTTGATGCATGTTTGGTATTTACAGTATTGTCAATTGAAGAAAAATATCTGAGAAACTATTTTCTCTTCTCATCCTTTGCCATAGTTCCGCATACAGTTTCGATGATTACTTCACACATTGAATACCAGTTTTACTTGGGGCTCCCAAGTGCCGCTGCGGTCTAAGGCACTGCATCACAGTGCCAGAGGCGTCACTGCAGACACCCTGGTTTGAATCCAGACTGTCTCACAACCGGCTGTGATTAGGAGTCCCATAGGGTGGAGCACAATTGGCCCAGCGTCGTCCGGATTTGGCCGGTGTAGGCCGTCATTGAAAATAAGAATTTGTTCTTAACTGGCTTTCCTAGTTAAATTTAAACAGTTTATTTCTTAGATTGGATATCAAGACTATAATAGTACTGGAACTCCTGGTGGCCAGTTGGGACGGGACCCCGCCCCATGCTAAAATCCTTCATGCTCTAGGGCTCAGTGCTATAAAGTCTCAGTGGACTCTGCTTGCCAGTCTGGATTTAATCCGGCCCCTGCAACAACAAAAAACCTTCTCTACTAGTGTAAAACTCAGTTCTCCCAGGTCACAGTGGACTCAGTTGGGAGTAAATCCAACATTTCCCTGTACATCTCTAGGCGTCAAGATGTCCATCGCTAATGCAGCCGCGCAGGCCATGCTGACGGATGCCTTGCTCCGGGACGGCGCCGGGGGCAGCCATATCGGTCACCTGGAGCTGGAGCTGCCGCTCGACAGAGTCATCAAGTTTGTGTCCGTGGGGCTGCCCTTGCTGCTGGTGTCCATGGCCTTCGCTCGCGAAATCTCCATCGGTCAGTCTGTCTCTGTCTGTCTCTCTCGCTCTCTTCTAGTTCTTGTTAAGCTGCAAATCACGTTTGTTACATTCTCTGATATTATTTCCTTTCCTCTCTTTTTGCCTCTTTTGTCCACTGTATCATTGGGTCAATATTCCTCCATTTTCTTTTTCTGACTCACATGTCTCTCTCTAGTCTCTTCTCATTTGCCTTTTTCCCCTTTACTGTGCGGGAGTGAGAATCTGTGTTAAGACAAGGGAGTTAGTGATTCAGATTCAGTCACAAACCATTGTTTGCACAGCACTTTTGTGAATGGAGAGCACATGGGGCACTGGATATTCAAACGGACCTGGATGTAGTTTAAGGGTTAAGGAGACAATTCTATCAACTATTCAAAAGGTTAATTGTAACGATTTGAATGAATTATAAGGTCTCTTTCAATGTATTCATATCATTTCCATTTGTTTTCTGACTTGAGTTGACATGTACTGGACCCCAACCATGGTCAACTGCAACAATAATACTAACACAACAATGTGCGTGATAGTGGCACACAGAACAGGGTACATACAGGCAAGTTTATTTCCTTTCATTGACATTGAGCTAACGGCCGTCTTCCCGTCGAGCTGGTCAATAATCTGCCGTTACAGATGTTCATTGGCAGGAGGATGACTGAGAGCAGCGTTCGCAGTTGCCGTGTTGCCTGATAATTACTGGCAACCTACTCCTTTTGCAGTTCTCTATCGAAGTCAAATTAAATGATATGCTAATTCACTGGGAGATGTTGCAAAACGAGGGACAGTCTAGGAAACGGTTGATGGCTCTTGGTTCTCCTTATCTCGCTTGGTTTGTTGTCTGCTTCCGCTTTTGTCTGGTTGGCGGTGTCTCCTTTGTCTCTGTTGTGTGCACCTGCTGCAGCAGCCAAGAATTCTGCCCACAGCTACAAATAGCTGGGTGAGAAGGATCCCTTGTTGTACAATGGGTAACAAGCAAAATATGGATGGCAATAGGGGTTCTTTGTCAAACTGTCGCCCAGTGGTAGAAGGAACATGCTTTGTTGCTGTCTGTGTTCCCTTGTAACCTGACGGTCTTGTAGCACATAGTCCATTTTGGACACAGCATGTCCCCAGCTATCGCAGTGTCACGTACACACGCACGCACATCGTGTAACATGTAACCCATCCATGTACAGTTATCTGTAATACCATAACACTGCATGCCCAGTCAGCAGCTGGATGGTTGGATTGACTTATTTTAGGAGACTCTCACAGATGTGGAGATTTGGAGTCTGTGTATAAAAATAGGGTGTCCTGTGTTTATTTCAGAGTTTTCTCTGAAGTGGCCCTTTGCCTGTCGCCCTGCTCTGCTCTCCCAGCACTGCTGTAGAGGAGATGGGCTGAAAGGAAGGGTGTGGACCCGCTCTGTGGTTAAGCCATCTGCATGGTGGAACGGGCAGGGCTTGTTCTGAAAAAGACCCACACATTAGGAGGGTAATACCACCCTGTTTAAAAAAACACACGTTTCCATTTAGAAGCATATGATTTCGATTTGTAAGGGCTAACCTATCTGTTTCTGGAAAAGGGAACCTTCTGAAAAGCTTTAAGGCACGTTATGGAAACTCTCTCTCTCTTTCTGCGGTGTGTGTTTATGTCTATGCATGCAAGTATGTTATGTGTGTGCACATGCACGCATCTTTATGTCACTGTAATACCTTTACAAACCGGACCAGTGCAATTTTTTGAGCTTAAAATAGTTCAAGTCTATATTTGTTTTTCTTGTAGGCCCACAGATCAGCTGTTTCCCACCTAACAACTTCACAGCCAGGCAGGCAGCCTATGTGGACACGTACTGCTGGGACTCCCTGATGCACCATGAGTTTGACACAGATGGAAAGTTCGAGGAGCGATCCCTCTGGGTGCACAAGGTAAGGCCTGCTGTGTTCTGTCATGCTGGAACGAGAGACAATTGCACACACCTTAATGTGGCACAGGAATTGGAGAGAAAAAAAAATCTGTAAAACTACTGTAAAAAACTACTGTAAAACTACTGTAAATAGTTGCTCTTTGTCAGGTGATAAATGACATCCGTGTAAAATAAGTGGGTGAAGTCAATGGTATACCGGAGGCATTTTGTGGATTATACCTGTATTTGGCAATGTTGTTGGAGGATTCGCAATTCAAAAATATGCACTGACAATACATTCTTAAGAGAGAAACCGAATGTCTTTTTGAAAGGGACATCTAAAGATTTCTCCAGACATAACACTGTTAAACTTTGACAAGACATTAACAATCTATGAGGTTTCTGTTACTGAGGCCATTAACAACTCGTTTTGAAAGCTCAGACATGCACTTTTAGATGGGTTTTTTAAAATATGTATTAAGCGGTTCTATCAGTACTGGGCTGTCCAAGTAAGACATGGACCTCGCGCTCATGGGTATAATGATGGAGTTAGACATGTGCTGTGTCCATTGGTATATTTTGATGTGTATTCTGGTGGGCAGTCTGTTCAGAAGCGGCTGATGAGGAGCTGTGTCACAAGCTTGTGAGGGTGTAAGGGGGTGCGTCCTGGCGGCAGAGAAGTCAGACGCAGGAGAGAAAACTGTGTTTCCAGCGGCGCAGTTTATTGGACAAAAACTCACCGGGAAACATAACAAATATAACAAATGGGCACAATACCCTACACACGCCCGGACAAACGTGCACAAACACAAATAACAATCACCGACAAACACATGAGGGGGAACAGAGGGTTAAATACACAACATGTAATTGGTGGGATTGAAACCAAGTGTGATACAAGACAAAACCAAAGGAAAATGAAAAGAGGATCAACGATGGCTAGAAGGTCGGTGACTTCGACTACCCAACGCCGCCCGAACAAGGAGAGGGACCAACTTCAGCGGAAGTCGTGACAGAGGGGGTGTGTGTGTTTCTGATGTAGCACAGTACACCGTTTTAGGTGTTCATTGTGGGAAATTGTAGTGTCATGGATATTCCCATCAACTGGATGGGGTTACCATTTGTCACCATTTGAAATGATCCAACCAATATGTAGAAACTATGCTGGATATAATAAGAAACTACATTAATCAATCTGACTCCAATATTATGTGAATAAAAGGCAACAGGCCGTGTACGTTTCTGGAGGAATCTAGTCAAGGTAGCAAGCTTTTACATCATCTCTCAGTATGACTACAATGAACATGTGTCTAACTTTCACCGTCATATCATTTTTAAGAGATTAGATACAAATAGCTAATCCTGACAACCAATGTTCTAGCATTAATTTATTGAGGCAAGCAGATCAGAGATGTCAAGGTGGTACCCAATCATGTGTAGTGTATAGTGTAAATAACAACTACCAATAGATGTATTAAATTATAAGTGAATAGTCAATCAAATAATTACTCCTTCAAATGAGGAATGCATTTACTCAATTCAACTAATGTGATTTTTTAGTTACTAAAGAATTGACACTCAAACAATTACAGTGTACATGAAGTAAATTATGCATTTACTAAGTGATACACACAGGAGATTGGTAGCAAGTTCTCAAAATATGAGAAAATTCACTGCCCTTTTAAGCAAATTCAAGCAGAAACTCATGCCCAACCTGAATTAGCATTTCTTTGCACTCCTGCTAGTAAAAACAAGGGACAGGGGCAAACCCAGATTCGAAATTTAACCAACACAATTTAAATGATAGGAGCACTCCTCTTAAAACCATCTGCCATCAGATAAACAAAATAACACAGCTTGCTTCCCCGTAACAATAAATCCATAGCACAGTACAATGAAACATATCAAAATGTGTAGTTCTTTATGAACTCTTGAAACAATCCAAACATGACAATGGAGCCTGGAAGTCACCAGTCGCGAGTATCACCTTCTCTCATTCTTCCACTATAAAATTAAGCGAGGTTGTGAGTAAATATGGAGAGCGATAGGGATAGCATTGGATTTTTACCATTACTTTGTACACTAACCATCATTACTTTTGAATGGAAAGTGCCTCTTGCTTCCTTAATGTCACATTAAAGAGCATTCATTAAAAGTCATTAATCTTTCTCATTAATCATTTAAAATGTAGTCTGTAAATTACTCTTCTTCTCTCCCTCCTACTCTTTCCCTTTCTCCTTCTCTTCTCTTCATCTCACTCTCTCTCACTCTTTATCCTTTCCCTGTCATCATCTCTTACCCTCTACCTCTCCGATCCCCTTCCCCCCCCCCCCCCCCAGATTTTCCCTTACTCTCTGTTGGCTATGACCATGATGATGTACCTGCCTGCCCTCATCTGGCGTTTCCTCGTGATGCCATCGCTGGGCTCTGACCTGCTCTTCATCATTGATGAGCTGGACAAGTCCTACAACCGCTCCATACGATTGGCTCAGAGCATCCTGGAGATGCGACAGAACACCCAGAACCCCCTCACATTCCAAGCCGAGCTTGAGAGGTGAGAGTGGGTGTGGCAGAGATTTGTTGAGGCAGGTAGAGGGAGGATTTTGGACTGCGGAAGAGGGGAAGTGAACAGGGTTAAGGTGTTAGCCTGCTTCAGTTTGGCTGGCACCTAATGTGTATGCTTGCATACTCCGTTAAAATATATTATCTTGAAAAATGAGAAAAAAGCAGTAATAGTACTGTTTGTGCATTTTGAGAAGCCGTTGCCAGTAAACACTTCCTTAAAATAGTCAGACTTAATGTACGATAACTCAAGAAGTCTGTCATAAATGTTGCTGTTTTTGCCAAGGAGATCTTAGTTGCACAATTTTACATCTAACTAAGATGTTTGGTCCAGTATTTATCAATGAAAAAAATTGTGAATCAAAAAAAGAGTTCTCGTTGAATGACAATAAAGACTTCATTGAAGAATCCCTACTGTTGACCAATTACTGATGAAGGGGCATAGACTGTCTCTGGCTTGCCTCCAGAACAGATTTTGTGAGTCCGAACAGCCGAAAAAAAAACAAATGAACAAAAACTTCACAAAATGTGGTCATAATATATTCACAAACTTTACCTGCTGGGAAGCACACCTTTAGATTGATGTTTACAATGATTCTGAAGACATTTGAGTAGCAATCACATTCCCGGGTGTTTGTAATTCCCATGGAAACTGAAAACAAGACACTAGTTTAGCTACAACTACAGTCATGTTATTGACTATTTAAATCTTGAATACTATAAATGCCTTAGATGCTCATACAACCTCCATTTTCAAACAACAGATCCAATAACATGAAAGCGTGCTTGAGCCGTCTGTCCTCTAACCCGATCTCCTTCATGGTCTCTTTCAGGGCCAAGAGGAAGCGCTACTTCGAGTACCCCCTGTTGGAGAGGTACATGCAGAGCAAGCAGAGCTCCTACTTCCTGGTCAGCATGCTCTTTCTCCGCGGCTTCCTGTTGCTCACCTTCATGTCGGCCGCCTGCCTCTACCTCGTCTATTTCCACCTGTCCGCCTTCCTCCGGGACGAGTTCAGCTGCTTCGTCCGCACGGGCTTGCTGCGTGACCAAAACTGGGTTCCCGAGCTGGTCCAGTGCAAGATGACCGGCCAACTGGTCTTCCAGGTGATTAGCGTGGCTAACGGTGCTATCTATGTCCTGCTGGTGCCTATCGTGCTGTTCAGCTTGGTCCGCCTCTTCTGCTGGGATACGGCTCTATTGTCGGTGTATGAGGTTCTCCCCGCATTGGGCCTCAAAAGCGGTCACAAACTGGGCTGCCCGCTCAACGACCTCAATGTTCTTTTACTGTTTCTGCGCGCTAACGTGGTGCACCTGCAATCTTATGGCAGACTGAGGGCTATATGCTCGCTGGCACCCCCACAGATCGGGAAGGGGAATGGCATGAAGGGTGTGAGGATGCTGACGGAGGAGGAGATTGAGGAGAGGGCCGAGATGGCGCAGGAGTTGGAGGAGGACGTGGAGGAGCTGCAGGAGGAAGGGAAGCTCAACCTGGTGGACATCATGACCATCTTAGGAGCGGCCCGGGGAAACGCTGTCAACTGCACAGAGCCCAGGCCACTGGTGGAGGAGAATATGAGTCTGGGTACCATAACTATTATCTACACTCTCAAACGTACTCTGTTAGTAGTCTTCTTCGTCTATATCGTTTGGGATGTTGAGAAAATTATAAAATGAGGAATCACTGCAAGACTGCAGATGAAGCTGAAATTAAATAGTCTGCTCCAGTACTTTGACTGAGTACCGGATGGTGGTGTAAGCAGTTTTCATTGAATAGCCACTATACTCTTATTGAATATTAAATGAGGAGACAAAAGTAATAATGGACTTGACTTGAGATAGCAGGTTTGATATAAACTTTTCCATCCACACTTAGGGAACATTGGAATATACCATATGTTCTCAGTAGCTTTGATACAGAAATGCTTTGCACAAATATTAATTGTACACAAATGGTTTATTTGAATTGTCAAACTACTATGCCAGTAGGCCTAATATAAATAACTATTATGTGTTAGAGAGTTTTTCCCATGACCGGACAGCCTATTCCTCTAAAATAGGCTTTTATTAGGAAATACTGCAAGAGATCAGGTACAATGTGTTTTCTTTCCACTCCTAACTCCCCTCTCTGTCTCCTTACAGAGCCAAACCACCAGGGGTACCATGAGTTGAAGGAGACTGCACCATGTAAAAATGACTAAATCACCAATGGACATCAATGTGACATCAATCAATGTGGATGAAGGAAAAATATACTGAACAAAAATATTAACGCAACATGCAACAATTTCAAAGATTTTACTGAGTTACAGTTCATATAAGGAAATCAATCAATTTAAATATGTTTTTAGGCCCTAATCTATGGATTTCAAATGACTGGGCAGGTGTGCAGCCATGGCTTAGGCAGGCCCAGCTAATCCGGATTAGTTTTCCCCCCAAAAAAGGGCTTTATTACTGACATAAAACCCCTCAGTTTCATCAGCTGTCTGAGTGGCTGGTGTCAGACAATTCCGCAGGTGAAGAAGCCGGATGTGGTGGTCCTGGGCTGGAGTGGTTACATGTGATCTGCAGTTGTAAGGCCGGTTGGAATTACTGCCAAATTCTCTAAAACAATGTTGGAGGCGGCTTATGGTAGAGAAAATAGCATTTAATTCTCTGGCAACAGCTCTGGTGGACATTCCTGCAGTCAGCATGTCAATTACATGCTCCTTCAAAACTTGAGACATCTGTGACGTGTTGTGTGATGAAATTGCATTTTAGAGTGGCTTTTTTTGTGTAATAATCATGGTGTTTAATCAGCTTCATGATATGCCACACCTGTCAGGTGAATGGATTATCTAGGCAAAGTAGAAATGCTCACTAACAGGGATGTGCACATCATTTGATTTGGTTGTCATTTAAGCTTGGTTGTGACTCAAACATTTCTGGGATATTTCATTTTAGCTCATAAAACATAAAACTACACTATATATGTTGCATTTATATTTTTGTTCAGTATAGCTAGGTTTAGAAGATTAGTTAAAAAAGACTTAACCCTGGAGAGAAGTGAGGGACGGTGTTCTGTACTCAGAGAAATTGTTCCAAAAAGCCTCCATTAGAATGAAAAGCTTGGTGGTTGAGTTGAGCGATGTAAGTTTTTGATGTATGACTGAGCTTTTGGGTCGTTGGGACTCAACTTAATTTCAACCACAGATTTCCTATTTGTCCTTTATGGATATGCTATGTACTGTACTTGTAAGATTTTGTGATTTTTCAAAAGGTAAAGTTCTATCTGTGAAACGTCTACAGGTAACATTTGATATGCTCTATGTCAGATACAAATAATGTAATGAATAAAGTTATTTTTATGACTGGTTGTGTTAATTAAACAGCTCGTGTGAGTGAAACATTTCTTGTCCAACTGCTGTAGCACATTCTGATGTTCGGTGGATCACTAATGAGGTGGAAACCTTTCCTTACCACCAGTGAATCATATTGCAAATTAATTGTCTTATAAATAGAAAAACTGTGAGTAGTTACAGAAGTAGGTTCTTAATTTGTGGCAGTTTGCTCAAGCAGGAAAAGAAACAGGAAATGTGAATTATTATGTGGATAAGGAACGATTATAATGAATGGACATTTTTGTAGGGTTTGATAGGGAAACTTTAAACATCAAATACACTAGATTTTGCATTGCAGGAAAGTCCTCCTGCAACAGGGTGATCAAATAAAGATCCTACATCTGTGATTAAATGTGCTCACTCTCCAAAAAATGCTTGACTTAGTCACAAAAGCAAAAGGTGCAAATGTAAGCAATCTGTGCAGAAATATTTGCTGCACCTGAGCACTTTTTGTAATTGACAGTAGAAACATTTGTCGAGCTCGTCTTCCCTGACGTTTTGAATGCTTAAACTTTTTAACTCTATACTAGATTGTTCTCCTCTTACACCCCACACATATATTTATTGTAATACATTTATATTAAATTAATGTTATCTTCCTACACCCAATCATGACTGTGATTCAAAACCAAAATTCGCACATTCCACATTCACTCATTTATAGGCAGTGGGGTTAAGAATTGATAAATACCAGGGTTGGGAAACCAGGATTGATATTTTAGGAGTTGAGTAAAGAATCATATTGTTGCTGCCCAATGTGGTTTGGAGGGAGGAGTGCTGCAATGGCATTTTGCACTGCAATGTCAGATATCCTGCAGAGACTCTGTCATAGGTTGTGTCACAAATGGCACCCCATTCCCTATATAGCGCATTACTTTTGACCAGGCCCCACAGGCTCAGTTGGGACTCAGCCAATATGTCAATATGTTAGTTGTGCAGCCATAGCCGCGGGAGTATGATCCCTAAAGCTCCCTATTGCCTTTTGGTACTGACACTTTGTGACTGTCACACCATTGAACGCACAGTACAAACCCTTGCATAATAAACATTCTTATCATTTATGCACGCTAACAATCCCGTTGCACTATACACAAGGTTCATACACTCGACTAGAATAGCTTGCTGGACGTTAGACTATTCAAAGAGGGACGCAAGCTCTTTTTTTGCTGAATGTTAAATACAGCAGCCATTAGAACTCATGTGTAGTTTGAAAGAAGAGCGAACGTGTGACGGCGGTAGGCTAGCAGTTATATATTTAGACCCATAACCATTCAATCTTGGTGAAGAAAATAAGTGAAAGCCTTCTGCATATAATTATAGTCCTATACTATTCAAGGATGCCATTAGAATGACAGACAACTAAACGTATGTTATTTTATTAAACTAAACATATTTTATTTACTTATTTAAGCTAGGAAGCAACAATAGAGAAAGAGGTAGGCTAATGAGCTCAGGTGCATCCTGTTTCCATTGATAATCCTTGAGATGTTTTTACAACTTGATTGGAGTCCACCTGTGGTAAATTCAATTGATTACATAAGGTCCCACAGTTGACAGTGCTTATCAGAGCAAAAGCCAAGCCATGAGGTCGAAGGAATTGACCGTAGAGCTCCAAGACAGGATTGTGGCAAGGCACAGATCTGGGGAAGGGTTCCAAAACATTTCTGCAGCATTGAATGTCCCCAGGAACACAGTGGCCTCCATCATTCTTAAATGGAAGAAGTTTGGAACCACCAAGACTATTCCCAAAGCTGGCCGCCTGGCCAAACTGAGCAATCGGGGGAGAAGGGTCATGGTCAGGGAGGTAACCAAGAACCCGATGGTCACTCTGACAGAGCTCCAGAGTTCCTCTGTGGCAATGGGACCATGAGAAACACAATTCTCTGTTCTGATGAAACCAAGATTTAACTTTTTGGCCTGAATGCCAAGCGTCATGTCTGGGGGAAACCTGGCACCATCCTATGGTGAAGCATGATGGTGGAAGCATCATGCTGTGGGGATGTTTTTCAGCGGCAGGGACTCGCAGTCTTGTCAGGATCGAGGGATAGATGATCGGAAAAAAAGTACAGAGAGATCCTTGATGAAAACCTGCCTCAGACTGGTGCGAAGGTTTACCATCCAATAAGAAAATGACCCTAAGCATACAGCCAAGACAATCCAGGAGTGGCTTCCGGACAATTCTCTGAATGTCCTTGAGTGGCCAGCCCAGAGCCCAGACTTGAAACTGATAAAACATCTCTGGACAGACTTGAAAATAGCTGTGCAGCGACGCTCCCCATCCAGCCTGACAGAGCTTGAGAGGATCTGCAGAGAATAATGGGAGAAACTCCCCGAATATAGGTTTGCCAAGCTTGTGGCGTCATACCCAAGAAGACTTGCAGCTGTAATCGTTGCAAAAGGATCTTCAACAAAGTGCTGAGTAAAGGGTCTGAATACTTATGTAAATGTGATTTAATATTTTTTGTATTCATTTGCAAAACTGTTTTTTAAAAACTGTTTTTTCTTCGTGATTATGGGCCTTATAATATGGGGTATTGTGTTGAGATTGATGAGGGGGAAAAACTAATCAATTTTAGATTAAGGCTGTAACTTAACAAAATGTGGAAAAAGTCAAGGGGTCTGAATATTTTCTGAATGCACTGTACACTCTGCTATCTTTACCATTAGGCACTTAGGTACATGTAAGAGATAATCAACAAGGGGTTATGCGTTCAATAGGAAACAATGAAAGACGTGGAAGATGTGTTCCACAAAGCGCTAGCGGATTGCAACTGACCTTCCACAGAATTGCATTATTTTCCAGAGAATACATAGAGCCCGGAGTTGATTATCCCTTTTATACCATGGCTATAATTTAATACATTTGCCACTAGAATCATCCACGTAGCTAGCAAGTTTATTCACACCACACCATGCCCACACCGCCGTGACATCATGCACATAAAACTATTTTTATAAAGAATAGAAAACAAAGTGATAACTGGCTCACGGCACAGTGTACTGTGCATTAGTTTGGTCCGCTAGAAAGTGAATTGTTCCATTTTGTCCCTTATTTGGTGGTGAGAAAGTTGGCAACCCTACTAGCAACCCTAGATTTGTGTCGGGACTATATCTTGTGGAAGGATGAAATAGTATGAATAAATTCATCAATCTAACGTTTTTAATGAAAATATGTCAATCATTATTTTGAATATGTTGGTAACCCGTTGTATAAAAGTGATAATGCCCTTGAAGCCGGTGTTTGGAGGATATATTTGCACGGTTTGCAGGCCCTCGACGAACGACAACCGTGCTAATATATCCTCCAAACACAGGCTTCGAGGGCATTATCACTTAAATTTAACACATTGTAAATTTGCACGGTAGAATTCAATGGCAATAGTTAATTCTTACATGTTCTATGTTTGATCTGCTTTTGAAAGATAAAGTTGAATTAAAAAACATTATTGGCCTTGTTGATTTCGATTTTCATAATGGCAAGCTACAGTAGGACTGATGGTTTGGTAAGCAAGTCAGTTTGTGCGGTTACCACGACAACTATTGTAGCTATTGTAATGACCTGATTAGATCATAAATATACAGTGTTCATATTCAATTGGAAAGGCAAAACATTTGTATATTAAATTGTCTATAGCTTTACTAAAACTGTATCATTATGTAAACTTATGTGAATAAACCTCAAAATAAGTGATAAAAGAAATCACAATTTGGACCTTCACAGCAACAACAAAAAAATGCATAAGAGGAAAAGAGGGACATGAGTTACTCACCAAGTCTACTTATTTTTTTGCTGCTCTTGACTGATTTAAGCAGTCCTTTGTCCTTTTGCATAGCCAGAGATAAGTCATTACATGACAAGTCACAGTTCACAGATATTTGAAGTTCATTTTTGATCAGCTCTGTGCTGCATCTGTTTCTTGAGTCTGACCATTTAATGGTCATCAGAGAGAAAATCCTCTCTACAAAGGAATTTGAGCCGAGCACACTGAGGACAAATGAGACAATCCTGAACATGTTGATCAAGTCAGCTTTCCTTAGGTTTTGGGAACACTGAGACCCACTTCTCACTGGTGGATTTTGTGGTATCCTGTCTGGCTTTCTGTATTTCCTCCAGGCTAGCACAAAACTCTTCATTAGAGTTGGTCCATACTGACTGTCTCTGTCATTTTGAGGGCAACACCCACCTGATCCAGGTCAGTGATGGAGAGCTCCTCATAGAGGTCAATCGGTTTCAGTTTTATCATGACATTTTTTTGGTGAGAAATCAAGCCACTTGTCAATGTATTGTAATGACAGTGTCATAGAACTTCGCAAAGTCCTGCTGCTGCTTGGACCTTTGTGCTGACAATTGTTTGTCCATCAGCTGCTTGGTCTGGAATCCAAAAAAGCTGTCCTGTTTCCTCTGAAGCATCGTCATTTTGAACTTCCTCGTAAACATCTGTGATGCAGAGCTCTGTTTCCTCCAACTTTTTTACGAGTTGGTCAAAAACACACCCCACGTTGTGGAAAAAGCACAGATAAATCTCAGCAGCTTCCGTTTTTCTTCATACTCAAAAATACTCTTCAGTGCCACAGGACAGGTCACCCCAAGGGAGCTGAAGTATGAAATAAGAGCTGGCCAGCTTTGCAGGAGACCATCGACGCTGGATGAAGAGAGAACCATCATGTGCAATTATGTTGCAGAATTTCACGCCACTCAATGTCAACAAAGGCAAAAAATGCACGCAGTTCCTCTCTTTGGGAAGCAGATTCTGACAAGTGGCTTTGGATCTTTAAAACAATTGTCTCAATATCCACTGACAGCAGATCAGATTATGGGCTATGTGAGCCGGGAAATTAGCTTTCAAAATGCGATCGTTGGCACTATTCAATAACTGGTAAACGGAGTGGTGTTTTCCAATCTTGTCAGTTTCCACATCATCATAACGTCATAAAGAATGCACCTATATTGCTAGCACCTTTAGCTAGCGTGGCCTTCTTGTGCATTTCTGTAGATGCATGCTGAGTTTGGTCATTCTCCCCTCCACGGCCAATTGAGAATTCCCGATGGCATAAAGTACAGAAAGCTTTCGTCGAGTCACCACTGACGGGTTTATTCATATTTCCTTGATATGCCAAACCGACTGAACAACAACAGAAATGACTTTGCAGGAAATAGCGCGTTTATGCTATACTGTGATTGGGTGAATATACAGTATTGGACAAGGGATGTCCCATATGGGACAAACCAATTTAACGCAATATAAGGGACATCACAGCTAATACGGGACAGTTGGCAACCCTAGGCTAGAGATGCGGCCCAGTTGTTCAGTTTTTGTTCTGTATCTATAGAGGCAACCCAGTCGTTCATTTTAAATGTTCCATTGCCGTACTGGCTGGCAACGTTCTTATCCCTTGCTTGCTAGCTAGCCAACTACGGCTAATTTACAGTCACATCAAAAGGTGCAGCCAGAATAACAACAAAGTAGCTGCATTTGCATTTGTTTAAGCAGTTTTCTGGATAGATGCATTTGGATACATCCATAACAATGAGCTTATGATGCACAACTTTGCCTGGCAGAGAAAATGTGCTCTCTTTTCAGGACACTGTTAAGACAAAGAAAGACAATCCATGACATTCATAGGAGCTGATTTGAGTAAATGAAACCGTACATTCACTCTGTTATCCACCACAGCTGACATAGCTATAGCTACTTATTGTACATCGCATTTATTTATTTATGTACATTCCCCTGGATGGTACATTGGTTGAAATATCTGTCAGAGTCTGTGTTACTACTTCTGCTGCCTTGCTTCAGTCTTTTGGGTGTTGATGGTGCTGTAGTGTTCTCTTTGTTTTTGGCCAGGAAGTTGCTCCAGAGTTCTGTCTGTCAGTGATGGACGCAGGTAGCTATGGAGTGAACCTTCACACCGATGCCCACTCACTGACATAATCTCCCTCACTTCTAAACCAATATTGGCCAGTTCCTGGACTGTCGTGGTCCTGATGCTGTGATTTGTGTATGTAGTTGTTCCCGTTGCCCTGTAGATCTTGGGTAGAAGTGCTGCCAAATAGTTCACGCCCATCAAGTCTGATGTGTACCAGATTGAGTCCCCGATACACTCTCCTCTCCTTGGGTGGAGATAAAAATGACACGGTGTTCTCCGGGCATTTCAAGAGATATTTCTCTAGTGATGCCACCGGGCATAGCTGCTCAAAACATGAATCCCCTCTTGGTCTCCCTGCCCCTCTCCCTTGGGTCTAGATGATTCTTTGTGGCCTCGTTATATGCGAGAGTGGTGTATCTGAGAGGGAGAATGCAATGTGTTATAATATTGTTTTCCAGTAGCCTAATTACGAGTGCAGCTTAAAAATAATACAAACTGGCCATGAACAACATACCTTAGATGGCTCTCGTCTGTTTTTACGAGGAATGAGTTTGGCTTTAGTTGTCTGTTCCCCTCTTTTCTTCTTCAACCCAGATGTAACTGGAGGTCGAAACACATTTTCTGGACCAGACCACTTGTTGTACCGGGATTCAGAGATTTGGAGTTTTGGAGCTGGGCCATGTCCTTATCGGTGATGGGAGGGTGGCTGTTTGTGATATCTTTTCATTGCCGCCTTAGCTGTGGTGGTGGTACATTCAGTGTCCTTCATAAAGGCACCAGCTGTGACCAATGGGTCGGTCATTTATAAACCGGTTGAGCTTACTCAGGTAGCTCAGGTGCCAGGTAGCTACTTCTGCAGTACTGCTCCCCCTTCCCATGTCGTTCATTTCCATAAAACTGTCGGAGGATGTTAAACCCCTCCTTAGTGACAGTTTTGAAGTCAACAACTTTTTTATTCTCTGCTAGCCAGCCCTCGAAGCACCACACAGCCCAGTTTGCATTCTTAATTGTCTTTTTTGTTGTTGTGGGTTTTCTCGAGGTCATTCAATATACCCCAAATCTGCATGCCTGGGTATTATTGCCATCTCTTTCCCCATTCATCCATAGTCATGTTCCACTCATCCATTTTAGTTTTCGCAACAAAGGATCAATTTAACCAGTCAACTGAAAAAAATGTGTATGTTGCTGTGACAACCAGCTCAATTTGCTGTCTGTCTCGTTCAGACACAATCACTTTATATGGGACGGTGGAGTTTGCAATTCAATATTGAAAAGATCGGAGAGGCAGACAGCAAGGTTTATACATATCTCTGCTGTTGAAAACCAAATGCTAGTCTAAAAGAAATGGGAGATAATGTCTGTATGCTTTTTATAGTGAAGATCAAGTTTATACATTTCCTGGCAGGGTTGATGAGACAGTGGATTGCACAGTGAGATGGACCAGAGTAAACGTCATAAATGTAGCTGGTGGTAACTTAGACACCGGCTGGAATGCGGTTTTAATGAATCAGCATTCAGGATGAGACCCACCCCTTGTTTGAAGGAAAATAATGCATGCTATAGAATGCCCTTCAAGCCAATCAGAAACAAGTATTCAACAATGCCATGGTATAAATAATAAGAACATTTCTATAGCGCTTATATATAAAAATATATATATATATATATATATACATACACTACCGTTCAAAAGTTTGGGGTCTACTTAGAAATGTCTTTGTTTTGAAGAGTACCCGCAAAACACCAACAGTGAAGAGGCGACCATCTAGGCAGACTGGCCAATAAAAAGAAAATATTAAGATGGGTACTATTTAATGAAGCTGCCAGTTGAGGACTTGTGAGGCGTCTGTTTCTCAAACTAGACACTCTAATGTACATGTCCTCTTGTTCAGTTGTGCACGGGGGCCTCCCACTCCTCTTTCTATTCTGGTTAGAGCCCGTTTGCGCTGTTCTGTGAAGGGAGTAGTACACAGCATTGTATGAGATCTTCAGTTGCTTGGCAATTCCTCGCATGCAATAACCTTCATTTCTAAGAACAAGAATAGACTGATGAGTTTCAGAAGAAAGTTCTTTGTTTCTGGACATTTTGAGCCTGTAATCAAACCCACGAATGCTGATGCTGTCAGAGTAGTGTGTATAGGTGGCAGGAAAGTCAGGCGCAGGAGAATCAAACTTAATGAAATGGATTTGTTTAATGACTATAAACAAAAACATAACTCCAAAACTATGAATGATATAAAACAAAGTGGGTACGAGGACCCGTCACGCACCAATACGAACAACACGAAATCTGAACCACAAACAATCCCTGACAAAGACATGAGGGAAACAGAGGGTTAAATACATAACAGGTAATGGATGGATTGAAACCAGGTGTGTAGAAAGACAAGACAAAACCAATGGAAAATGAAAAATTGATCAATGATGGCTAGAAGACCGGTGACATCGACCGCCGAGCACCGCCCGAATGAGAGGCATCGACTTCGTTAGAAGTCCTGACAGATGCTGCAGACAATCAACTAGTCGAAAGAAGGCCAGTTGTATTGCTTCTTTAATGAGCACTACAGTTTTCAGCTGTGCTAACATAATTGCAAATGGGTTTTCTAATGACCAATTTGCCTTTTAAAATTATTAACTTGAATTAGCTAACACAATGTGGCATTGGAACATAGGAGGGATGGTTGCTGATAATGGGCCTCTGTACGCCTATGTAGATATTCCATGAAAAATCTGCCGTTTGCAGCTACAATAGTCATTTACAACATTAACTATGTATTTTCTTTAAAAAACAAGGACATTTCTAAGTGACCCCAAACTTTTAAACGGCAGGATTTGAGTCCCTGGCAGCGTAGTGTGTTACTGATGGTAGGCTTTGTTACCTTGGTCCCAGCTCTCTGCAGGTCATTCACTAGGTCCCCCTGTGTGGTTCTGGGATTTTTGCTGCTCACCGTTCTTGTGATCATTTTGACCCCACGGGGTGAGATCTTGCGTGGAGCTCCAGATCGAGGGAGATTATCAGTGGTCTTGTATGTCTTCCAATTCCTAATAATTGCTCCCACAGTTGATTTCTTCAAACCAAGCTGCTTACCTATTGCAGATTCAGTCTTCCCAGCCTGGTGCAGGTCTACAATTTTGTTTCTGGTGTCCTTTGACAGCTCTTTGGTCTTGGCCATAGTGGAGTTTGGAGTGTGACTGTTTGAGGTTGTGGACAGGTGTCTTTTATACTGATAACAAGTTCAAACGGGTGCCATTAATACAGATAAGGAGTGGAGGACAGAGGAGCCTCTTAAAGAAGAAGTTACAGGTCTGTGAGAGCCAGAAATCTTGCTTGTTTGTAGGTGACCAAATACTTATTTTCCACCATAATTTGCAAATAAATTCATAAAAAATCCTACAATGTGATTTTCTGGATTTTTTTCTCATTTTGTCTGTCATAGTTGAAGTGTACCTATGATGAAAATTACAGGCCTCGCTCATCTTTTTAAGTGGGAGAACATGCACAATTGGTGGCTGTATATACATTGTATATATACAATATATATATATACAATATATATATATGGGTTAAGTTTAGGGTTAGGATAAGGGTTAAGGTCAGTAGTTAGGGTTAGGATAAGGGTTAAGGTCAGTAGTTAGGGTTAGGGTTAAGGTCAGTAGTTAGGATAAGGGTTAAGGTCAGTAGTTAGTTGAAAGTTATTGAACATCTACAAACCATCTACTTGGGACTACAGTGAAATCAATCCCTTTTCTGGGCAACACATGTAACAACCTTACAAATGGTGACAGGTTAAGGCAAGGGAGTCAAACTAATTCTGCCCCGGGGACACATTCACCCCACCACACTCCTTCAAAAACATATTAACTGAGTATGTTATCTGATTAATCTACCTGCTGATCATTAAATCTGTGAATATTGATCATTGTTGTATATTTGATGAATTGTACCTTTCCTCCGTAGGCCTATATAGTGTATTTTATTTCATTTTTTTGTGCAATTTTGTTTTGTCCTGTTCACTTTTGCAAAGTTATGCCTCGTGGCCAGGTTGTTATTGAAAATGAGAATAGGTTCTCAATTGACTTGTCTGGTTAAATAAAGGTTAAATAAAATAAAATACCCCCTTCTTCTACTGATATATCTACACAGATCATATGTGCAAATATGTATTTATTGTGTATTCTCCTTCTTTCTAGGACTGAATATAATCTGAGCTATAAGAAGAAAGTAACAGCTATCATTCCTTTTCTCAAACACACACTGTCCTTCCCCTTTATCACGGGCAGGTTAGAGTCAATAAAAAACAACAACAAAAGAAAGGTTATTTCTAAAACATTCTTGACAGTCGCGGGGTTTGCTGGTTTTTGCTCTAGACATTTAAATAACGACTGATATGGTCTGGGCACTCTCTGGACCAACAGTTGCACTGTTCAGGAAGGAACAAAACCATTGCAGAATTACAACCCCTGAAAGACTGACATTGTGCACTGCTGAGGTAGATCGAGCGAGAGAGAGAGAGAGAGAGAGCAAAGATAGAAATTCATGAAATTCGTCTTCCATGCCAACTGGGTCTGCGGACTATGGATCGCAATACACAGCGCCGAAGACGGCAAAGCAAGCTGTGCTCATACAGATGTCAGTCACAGCATTGGATGTCAGGCACACAGCTATGAAGGAACACATATCAGGGCGGCACAGGAAATAACATAATTCGTTTCATGGAAGACAAAAAGTGAAACAGGTTGCCTGGAGGCTTTTTGACAGAATGGGTCTCTTTTGGAGTTAAGTGGGTGAATAACTAATGCAATATCAACCGTGGACAAGTGCACCTGTGAAAGTCCAATTATAAAAGACGGATCATTAGTAGTTCCTAAACACCAGGTGGGGAGTCTCAGTGTGCTACAGGAGAGGAGGAGATAGAAGACTGCTTGATGTTTCCTGGGGTTATAAAATGCATTTTTTTCATTGATCCAAATGGACAAAGATATGGTCATTATGGGTATTTCTGTTTTGTATTACTTACGGCATCAGCTGTTTGACACCATTCCACTGGGAGGATGATGCAAGTTGGTTTCTAAGGCTCCAGGATAGCAACTTGCATCACGTGTGTGTGTGTGTGTGTGTGTGTGTGTGTGTGTGTGTGTGTGTGTGTGTGTGTGTGTGTGTGTGTGTGTGTGTGTGTGTGTGTGTGTGTGTGTGTGTGTGTGTGTGTGTGTGTGTGTGTGTGTGTGTGTGTAAATATAATACATTTACAAGGATTATATTATAGAGCCAGATCCCACTGAGCACAAACATAAATTATCGTTCAGTTGATTATTTTCTGACGATGTAGCGACACATACTCTATTACAGCTTGCAGTATACCAGCACAACCACATTGTACCAAACACTTGCTTGAAACACATTTGATTGAATGAGTGCCATTAGACAATTAATGTTAGGCCAAATCTCTCTGGCCTACCCTTCCTCCCTCAACACAGAGCAAGCGATCCATCGACGCTGAGAGGGGATAATGCTGGCCAATTATTTTCTCTCATCGTCTGTTTGTTGCTTTTGTGTGTGGCAATGATCTATGGTTTATGGGGGCGAGCGTCGCAAGCGGTCACGCTAATATCCAATTAAGATTGATGTTCTAGGTCGGCAGTGAGAACGGGATAATAACGAGCATATGGGAATGATGGATGCTGCCTTCATGTTGAATGAGGATTCCAATGGCGAATGCACTCGGTCACTCTTTTCTGTTGCTACAGCTAGATCGCTGTAATGATTCCTTAATCCGTTATTATAACAGTTGGGGTGAGGAAGGGAAAGAGGATGGGGGAACCGGAGTGACCTCCAGCTCCTGACCAAATCGTTACAGCACACCTTGTTCCCAGGAAACTGCTAAATTAAGACAGATCCCCAAGGTAAAGGCGTGATCGGGGTACTCACAAAACACACTCAAAGACACACAACAATTCATGATAACTCAGCACTACAGTAGTTAGTGAGTACAGAAAACTGTTGTTTGTTAACCCTTCAATGTATCAGAGAGGAGTTTCTTGTACATGTGCCAACAACTCAGTGGCCCTAATGGGCAAAGTAAAAATTCCCCTCTAAATGTCGAATCTTAAGGCCTATGCTACCCCCGATCTCACCTCACCTGCCAGAACACCAGACACTTTGTGACACAAGCCTTAGCATGCGGCAGCTGAAGTACCTTCAAGTGTCAAAGCAAAGCACGTCAGTTATTGGTTAGTGTGTAAGAAAATAATCTGACCTTGCAGTCAGTCAACAGTTGACAACCGTGACTCAAATACCACAAGCTGTTTAGCACGACTCTGAAAGGTGAGAATGTTTCCCTCTCCCCTCTTTCAGCGTTTGCCTGACCCCCATTGATTGATAACAGAACTGGAGCTCTAAAGGGAATTAAGTAGGTGCCATGTAAGGGCAAGGACCCGGTTAAGGTCATGTCAAAAAACCTGGGTTCGGCAAGTTCGACACGTAACAATCAGAGTTGCTTTATTAGGAAACACTGGTGTATTCCTGAGCCCGACTCCCATTTCATATTATGTCTTTATCAGTGTTTAGAGGCAAAAAGGTGTGATAAATTGGAATTGTGACATCAGTCACTTCTTGATGAAAGTATAACACATGTAAAACAATCAGTCATAAATGGAATCTACTTTATATGTGGTTTGGACACTTGTTTTCTGTGAGCTCCAGTAAGATGAGGGGGGGGTCTGTGCATATTGATAAACAAACGCTGGATCACGAAATCTAAGGATGTCTCTGGATTTTGCTCGCCTGAAGTAGAGTATCTTGTGATAAAATGCAGACCACATTATTTTCCTAGAGAGTTTTCAGCTATAATTTTTGTGGCTGTTTATTTACCACCACTAAGACCTCACTCAGTCAGCTGTATAAGGAAATAAACAAACAGGAAACCGCTCACCCAGAGGTGGCGCTCATAGTGGTCGGAGACGTTAATGCAGGGAAACTTAAATAATTTCTACCTAATTTTTAACAACATGTTAACTGTGCAACCATAGGGGAAAAAATCTAGATCACCTGTAATCCACACACAGAGACGCGTACAAAGCTCTCTCACCCTCCATTTGGTAAATCCAACCAACCACAATTCTGTCCTCCTGATTCCTGCTTACAAGCAAAAATTAAAGAAGGAAGCACCAGTGACTTGGTCT
Organism: Oncorhynchus masou masou; assembly: GCF_036934945.1. Lineage (NCBI taxonomy): Eukaryota > Metazoa > Chordata > Actinopteri > Salmoniformes > Salmonidae > Oncorhynchus > Oncorhynchus masou. The sequence goes on from NC_088222.1 coordinate 43,634,665, forward strand.
ATAAAAAAGTGAACAGATGAAGCAGATGATAAACTACTGGACTGTTTTGCTATCACAGACTGGAACATGTTCCAGGATTCTTCCGATGGCATTGAGGAGAACACCACATCAGTCACTTGCTTTATCAATAAGTGCATCGAGGACGTCGTCCCCACAGTGATGGTACGCACATACCCCAACCAGAAGCCATGGATTACAGGCAACATTCGCACTAGCTAAAAGCCACTTTCAAGGTGCGAGACTCTAACCCGGAAGGTTATAAGAAATCCTGCTATGCCCTGTGCCGAACCATCAAACAGGCTAAGCGTCAATACAAGGCTAAGATGGAATCGTACTCAACCGGCTCCGATGCTCATCTTATGTGGCAGGGCTTGCAAACTATTGCGGACTACAAAGGGAAGCACAGCTGCGAGCTGACCAGTGACACAAGCCTACCAGACAAGCTAAATCACTTCTATGCTCGCTTCGAGGCAAGCAACACTGAGGCATAACCTAGACTAAGGAGATGATTGTGGACTACAGGAAAGGAGGACCGAGCACGCCCCCATTCTCATCGGCAGGGCTGTATTGGAGCAGTTTGAGAGCTTCAAGTTCCTTGGTGTCCACATCACCAACAAACTAGAATGGTACAAACACACCAAGACAGTCATGAAGAATGCTTGACAAAGCCTATTCTCCATCAGGAAACTAAAAAGATTTGGCATTGGTCCTCAGATCCTCAAAAGGGTAATGAGGGTAACGTGTATTGCCCAGTACATCACTGGGGCTAAGCTGCATGCCATCCAGGACCTCTAAGCCAGACGTGTCAGAGGAAGGCCCAAAAAATTGTAAAAGGCTCCAGCTACCCCAGTCATAGACTGTTCTCTCTACTACCGCATGGCAAGTGGTACCGGAGTGCCAAGTCTAGGACAAAAAGGCTTCTCAACAGTTTTTACCCCCAAGCCATAAGATCCCTGAACAGGTAATCAAATGACTACCCAGACTATTTGCATTGTGTGTCACCCCAACGCCTCTTTTACGCTGCTGCTACTCTCTGTTTATCATATATGCACAGTCACTTTAACTATACATTCATGTACATACTTCCTCAATTACCCCGACCAACCGGTGCCCCCGCACATTTTCTACCCGGGCTATCTGCATTGTGTCCCACCACCCACCACCTGCCAACCCCACTTTTATGCTACTGCTACTCTCTGTTTATCATATATGCATAGTCACTTTAACCATACCTACATGTACATACTTCCGCAATCAGCCCGACTAACCGGTGCCTGTATGTATGTGTGTGTATGTAGCCTCACTACTGTGTGTAGCTTAGCTACTGTATACAGCCTTGCTACTGTTATTTTTCACTTTTTTACTGTTGTTTTTATTTCTTTACTTACCTATTGTTCACTTAATAACTTTTTATTTTTACTTTTTAACTTAGAAATTGCACTGTTTGGTTAGAGCCTGTAGGTAAGAATTTCACAGTATTTCACCTGTTGTATTCGGCTCAGGTGACAAACTCTGATTTGATTCGATTTGATAACACATGTAAAACAATCAGTCATAATGGAATCTACGTTATATGTGGTTTGGACACTTTTCTGTGAGCTCTAGGGCAACCCTTCAGACCTCTCCTCAGAGACCCCCAAAATGTGAAACATCTGTGGGTCCCTAAGGAGAGGTTTGAAAAGACTGCTCTAGGGTATTCCAATGCAGTAGGCCTATAGAGTAGAAATACACTGAGTGTACAAAGCATTAGGAACCTTCCTAATATTGAGTTGCACCCCCTTTTGGCCTCAGAACAGCCTCAAATTGTCAGGACATGGACTCTACAAGGTGGTTGAAAGCATTCCACAGTGATTCTGGCCCATGTTGACTCCAATGCTTCCCACTGTTGTGTCATGTTGGCTGGATGTCCTTTGGGTGGTGGACCATTCTGGATACACATGGGATACTGTTGAGCGTGAAAAACCCAGCAGCGTTACAGTTTTTGACACACTCAATTGGCACCTACTACCATACCCCATTCAAAGGCACTTCAATCTTTTGTCTTGTCACTATCCAGTGATGTAAAGTATTTAAGTAAAACTACTTTAAAGTACTACCTAAGTAGTTTTTGGGGATATGTGTACTCTATTCATATTTTTGACTACACTACATTCCTTCATTGACACCACAAATTAATTTTTGAATGGTTAGCAGGACATGAAAATAGTCAAATTCACACACTTATCAACCAAACATCCCTGGTCATCCCTACTGCCTCTGATCTGGCGGACTCACTAAACACAAATTCTTTGTTTGTAAATTATGTCTTGGAGTATGCCCCTGCCTTCCGTGAATAAATAAAAACAAGAACATTGTTTCATCTGGTTTGCTTATTATAAGGACTTTGAAATTATTTATACTTTTACTTTTGATACTTAAGTATAAAACAAATATTTTTAGATTTATACCCAAGTAGAATTTTACTGGGTTACTTTTACTTGAGGCATTTTCTATTAAGGCATCTTTACTTTTACTCAAGTATGACAGTTGGATACTTTTTCCACCACTGCCAATACTCAATTTACATAAGTATTCAGTCAATACTTTGTAGAAGCACCTTTGTTGGCGATTACAGCTGTGAGTCTATTTGGGTAAGTCTCTAAGAGCTTTGCACACTTGGATTGTACAATATTTGCCCAATATTATTTTTTTAATTCTTCAAGCTCTCTCACATTGATTGCTTTCATTGCTAGACAGACATTTTCAAGTCTTGCCACAGATTTTCAAGACGGTTTAAGTCAGAACTGTAACTAGGCCGCTCAGGAACATTCACCGTCTTCTTGGTAAGCAACTCCAATGAAGATTTAGCCTTGTGTTTTAGGTTATTGTCCTCCAGAAAGGTGAATTTATATCCCCGTGTCACATTGGTATAAAGGGATCGGGAGTCAGGCACAGGAATGCGTAATAAGGGTTTTTATGGACCCAAATGATAGTGTGCCATGTAAACGAAGACCAAACAAACACTATACAAAACACAGCCTTCAGTTCAGAGTCAAAACAGGTACCGAAGGGCAGGCAGATTCAAGGTCAGGGCAGGCAGGATGATCAGGCAGGAAGAAAAGTAGTCCAGAGTCGGGCAGTGGTCAAAACCGGGAAGACTGGCAAAAGAAAATAGAAAAGGAGTACGGGAAACCACGCCTGTTGACCTGACTAAACATGCAAGACGAACTGGCACAGAGAGACAGGAAACACAATGATAAATACACTGGGGAAAATAAGTGACACCTGGAGGGGGTGGAGACAATCATAGGGAAAGGTGAAACAGATCAGGGCATGACAGTTGAAACCCAAACAAAAGAGCGAGGAGTACACCTTGAATAAATAACACAAGCGCACAATTATTAACATACGGGACGAGACCCGTAATCATCTGTGCAATCCACAATGGCACGAAAGCCAAAACACACAGCACAGATACACACACACACACCAATGGACATTGTCACAATAGGACACTGGTAAACCAAGGGCACACTTATACAATTACTAATCATCGGGAATAGGGCCCAGGTGTGCATAATGAAAGTTCTTGAGGGGTCCGTGACACCCAGTGTCTGGTGGAAAGCAGACTAAACCAGGTTTTCCTCTAGGATTTTGCCTGTGCTTAGCTCCATTACATACATTTTTTATCCCAAAAAACTGCCCAGTCCTTGTCGATGACAAGCTTACCCATAACATGATGAAGCCACCACTATGCTTGAAAACATGGAGAGTGGCACTCAGTAATGTGTTGTATTGGATTGGCCCCAAACATAACACATTATATTCAGGACATAAAGTTAATTGCTTTGCTATATTTATTTTGCAGTATTACAGTACTTTAGTGACATTTTGTAAAAAGGATGCATGTTTTGGAATAGTTTTATTCTGTATAGGCTTTCTTCTTTTCACTCGGTCAATTAGGTTAGTATTGTGAAGTAACTACAATGTTATTGATCCATCCTGAGTTGTCTCCTGTCACAACCATTCAACTCTGTAACTGTTTTAAAGTCACCATTGTCCTTATGGTAAAATCCCTGAGCGGTTTCCTTTCTCTCCGGCAACTGATTTAGGAAGAACGCCTGTCGCATTGTAGTGACTGGGTGTATTGATACCATCTAAAGTGTAATTAATTAATAACTTCACTAAGCTCAAAGGGCTTTTTTATATATATACATGTATGAATAAGTGCCCTTTGTGAGGCATTGGAAAACCTCCCTGGTCTTTGTAGTTCACTGCTCAACTGAGGGACCTAAAGATAATTGTATGTGTGGGGTACAGAGATGAGGTAGTCATTCAAAAATCATGTTAAACGCTATTATTGCACACAGAGTCCATGTAACTTATGTGACTTGTCATGCTAATTTTTACTCCTGAACTTTAAGCTTGCCATAACAAAGGGGTTGGAAACTTATTCCCTCAAGACGTTTCAGCTTTTTATTTTGAATTAATCTGTTTAAAATATATATATTTTAAAGATATATATTATTCCACATTAACATTCTGGGGTATTGTGTGTTGGCCAATGAAAAAAATGAATCTAAACATAATCCATTTTAAATTCAGGCTCTAGCACAACAAAATGTGGAAAAATTAAGGGGTGTGAATACTTCTTTTTGGATATTCAAGCAGTTTCTTGACTGTCCAGTTCGCTAACAATCACTAGACGGTCAGGGAGCATCGAATATTCTGTAAAGAATGGATAGAGGACTATTTTTTGCCAATTTTGATGGCAAGGAAATATAACCAATTATTAGTGCTGACTGCGGACTATGTTGAAGACCAATTGTGGCCCCCAGGTCATGATGGTCCCCCGGTCAGAAATATGCTAAATGTTCCCATTGACTGCAATGTATTCGCATAAGCATTAACCCTGTGACACTCATATTTTACCATTGAATCCAATATATTAACATAAGCATCAATTGGTTGTGCCAGGCTATGATCAGGGACGCCAGGGACTGTCCTCTTCAAGCTAAATTACATTAGATCAACAAAAAGCATATTTGTCCTAAAATGATTTCGCCTCTGTTCAACGGTAATGCTTTCTTAAAAAATGTTCTACATTGATAGGGGCTTGGGAAAGTATGCCTGTAATGGTTGTGATATTGTCCTCTGAGAGGCATGCTCACATTCGGTCATTCTAGCCTGACAGGATTAATTTTAAAGGTTGACATTATTGGTATTTTCAACCATTTCAAATACTCCCCATTGCTATCTATCAGACATTCATACATTTTACTATGAGATTTGGGACAGGACTTAAGTTAATCCCCGTGTAAAGCAAGCTCTCAGTAAAGCACACATTAAAGAGGGTCAAACAGGTGACATTTTCAAGCTGATAAAGGGAGACAGACACGTTGGCAAACACTTTGCCCCTGTTACTGTTGCTGCAAGTCTTTTTGATGCATGTGAACGTCAATGTTGAGTGTTTCCAATGTACAATAATGCTTTATTGAAGTCATTGCGTAAAGCCATAATAATTTAGTATCCAATTTAATCATGAACTCTTCCTCTTTTATTTAGAGCAATAGGCATTTCATGAGCTCATTATGGGACTGAATTCTAACTTGAAATATGCATGCAGAATTTTGATATTTGCATAAATCCTGCATTGGTGTCAATGGAAGATTTGGGCACCAATCTCAAGTTAGGATACAGACATGTCTTACAAACAGTTTGACTTTTTTGTTATAATATTGACTCACACACACTCTCCACAGCAACTATGGGACATATCACCCAGCGCTTGATGATAAATGCATTTCTCCTCCTCACCACCAGAGAGGGGTGTTCCACATGGAAAAAGAGGTCACTTCTGCACACACTGCCATACTACCACGCCACCATTGACTAAGGACATGCCACCCTAATGGGACCTTGGCCATACACTGACTTTGTTGTGCTGAGACTAAGGCTTTACAGTGCCTTGCAAAAGTTTTCATCCCCATTGGTGTTTTTCCTATTGTGTTGCATTACAACCTGTAATTTAAATGGATTTTTATTTGGATTTCAAAAAATAAAAAAATTACTTGTTTCAAAAAAATCAGGGACAAAGTTGTGGAGAAGTACAGATCAGGGTTGAGTTATAAAAAATATCAGAAACTTTGAACATCCCACAGAGCACCATTAAATTCATTATTAGAAAATGGAAAGAATATGACACCACAACAAACCTGCCAAGAGAAGGCCTCCAAACAAACCTCATAGACCAGGCAAAGAGGGCATTTATCAGAGAGGCAGCAAAAAGACCAAAGATAACCCTGAAGGAGCTGCAAAGCTCCACAGCGGAGATTGGAGTATCTGTCCATAGGACCACTTTAAGCCGTACACTCCACAGAGTTGGGATTTACAGAAAAGTGTCCAGACAAAAAACATTGCTTAAAGAAAAAAACAAGGCATGTGGGAGCCTCCCCAAACACATGGAAGAAGGTACTCTGGTCAGATGAGACTAAAATTGAGGTTTTTGAACATTAAGGAAAACGCTATGTCTGAAGCAAACCCAACACCTCTCATCACACCGAGAATTCTACCCCCACAGTGAAGCATGGTGGTGGAAGCATCATGCTGTGGGGATGTTTTTCCATGGGCAGGGACTGAGAAACCGGTCAGAATTTAAGGAATGATGATGGTGCTAAATACAGGGAAATTCCTGAGGGAAACCTGTTTCCGTCTTCCAGAGATTTGAGACTGGGACCGAGGTTCATCTTCCAGCAGGGCAATGACCCTAAGCATACTGCTAATGCAACACTCAAGTGGTTTAAATGTCTTTAAACCTAGTCAAAGCCCAGATCTCAATCCAATTGAGAATCTGTGGTATGACTTAAAGATTGCTGTACACCAGCGGAACCTATCCAACTTGAAGGAGCTGGAGCAGTTTTGCCTTGAAGACTGGGCAAAAATCCCAGTTGCTAGATGTGTCAAGCTTATAGAGACAAACCAACAGACTTGCAGCTGTAATTGCTGCAAAATGTGGCTCTACAAAGTATTGACTTTGGGGGGGGGTGAATAGTTATGTGCGCTGAAGTTATCCGTTTTTTTTTTGTCTAATTTCTTGTTTGTTTCACAAGAAAAAATATTTTGCATCTTCAAAGTAGTAGGGATGTTATGTAAATCAAATGATACAACCCCCCCCCCCTCCAAAAAAATCTATTTTAATTCCAGGTTGTAAGGCAACAAAATAGGAAAAATGCCAAAGGAGGTGAATACTTTCGCAAGTCAATGTACCTCACACATTGCAGGTGGTGGGTTTTCTGCACTGTGCTTCCAGAAGTGTGTTTGATTTACACATCTGCATGTCCTTGAGGAAGGGAACTTATATCCCACTGTTAACACAAAACCATTTTGTTTAAACATCATTTGTCAACCTAAAACACATTTGGATTTACATTGAAAAGTAAAATATAATTTTAAAAACAAACTTATATGGCTTTTTCCATCACCAGGTGGATTCAGATGAAAGCTATGATCCCTTATTGATGTCACCTGTTAAATCCTCTTCAGTTAAGGTCAAGGAAGGATTTAAAAGCTTTAAAACTATTTACACATGGATTGTGTATTTGTGCCATTCAGAATGTAAACGGGCAAGACAAAATATTTAAGTGCCTGTGAATGGGGTATGGTAGTAGGTGCCAGACGCACCGGTTTGAGTGTGTCGAGAATTATAATGCTGGGTGTATCAAGAATGGTCCACCATCCAAAGGACATCCAGACAACTTGACACAACAGTGGGAAGCATTGTAGTCAACATGAGCCAGTATTCCTGTGGAAAGCTTTCGACACCTTGTAGAGTCCATGGCCTGATGAATTGAGGCTGTTCTGAGGGCAAAAGGAGTGCAACTCAATGTTACCTTTACAAAAATGTACCATGGTTTTAGCTTTGAAGTTTGATGATACTACCATGGTACTGCCATTGTACCTAAATATTACCATGGTATTGTATCATTCACACCATGGTATAAATCTGAATCTTGGAAATGTACCATGGTTTTAGTTTTGAAGTATGAGGGTACAGCTATGCACATAAATAATACTATGGTATTGCATAATTTATACCATGGTAGATGTGGATCATGGAAATACCATGGTTTTAACCTGCATTATACATTGTACCATGGTAACGCACAATTATGTTAAATGGTACCAATAATTATCATATGATACCATATTTATTAATTGTGCATTACCATAGTACGATGGCAATATAATTCATGAAATAAAATAAAAAACCCATGGTCAAAAGAGGTTGTTTGACACCGACCGACAACAACACATCAACAACCAAAGACACTGTGAGCAATGGGTCAGCACATGCAGCACCCCTGGTTACAGAACAGGTATCTGGGTTGATGAGGGTTACTGATGTAGCAACACCATTTCCCCGTAGAGAATTTAGCATATAGGTTAATGGGGCCCAAACAGAGTGTACAGTTCACATCACAGCAGAGTGGTGATGAGTTTGACTATGACAAGAAGCTGGTACAGGGTGTTCCTTCACACACCTTACCCGGGGCTCAGTAAAAAATATACTAAAATCAGAGACGACCTCAAGAAATATACCTCTGATTGTAGTGTGACCGGCGAACTTAATCCTCGAGCAGATAACACAATCAGCCAGTGAGGAAGCAGATAGACAGAAACGTCTAGGTCGCAGTGCTAGACACAGATCAGTAAATGTCAACTCAGCAACAAGGGGACAGTGAACATTGTGACCAGTCTTCCCCCACTCAGGTTGATGGTGAAGTGAAGGCCAATCACACAGCCATCCAGGAGCTGACCGCAACAGTGAATGCAGTGGCTTAAAACCTGGAGAAAAATATTAAACCTGCTGCAGGTGAGGCCCAGGGGTACACACAACCCCCACCCTCCGGAGGTCACACAAGAGGTGAAGCCCAGGGATATGCCCATAACCTATCCTCCAGAGCACCGACAAGAGAGGCACCGAGATATGCCTCTTTACCACCATCCAGAGCAACGAAGACAGACAGGGCCCACACTAAGGGTAAATGTCAAGACTGTGTCCAGCAGGGAATTGAAAGCTGCCCTCACTGCTTACGTCGTGGACAAGAAGGACATAGAGCCGTCAGCTGCCTAACAAGACAGACGTTGGGAAACGGGTCCAGGTCGATGGCGAGGGACAGACAGTGACTGCTGCAAACAAAACATCCCTACTCCAAATCAGAGAAACGTCCCGTCCACACACAGGAACATCAACACACACTCAACAGGTTAACACTGTAGTGAGGGCCTGGGTAGAGAACGCGTTGCCAAGTGTTGACATCCAACCCCTTGAGACTTTGTTAGCTGAAGGCCGACTCCATGTGACTGCAGCAAACTGCACTACTGTCCCCTTTGAAAGATGGATCGAAGTGTCCCTGGAGCTTCTGAGTAGTAAAGATGGGATCGTTGTAAGGGTTTTCCTCCTCTTCATCTGAAGAGGAGAGGTGAGAAGGATCGGAGGACCAATATGCGGCGTGGTAAGTGTCCATGGTTCTTTTAATAAGAAAATCTCAACATGAACACAACTGATACAAAAACAATAAACGTGAAATGAACGAAAACCGAAACAGTACCGTGTGGTGAAAAACACAGACACGGAAACAAACACCCACAAACAAAACCCAGGCTACCGAAGTATGATTCTCAATCAGAGACAACTAATGACACCTGCCTCTGATTGAGAACCATACTAGGCCGAAACATAGAAATCCCTAAATCATAGAAAAACAAACAGACTGCCCACCCCAACTCACGCCCTGACCATACTAAATAATGACAAAACAAAGGAAATAAAGGTCAGAACGTGACAAACATGGCCATACAAGTGCCTATGCTAGTTAGTCAGAGCTGTGTAGACTGTCCACTACTTGGCTTGAATGTCTTAGAGGAACTCATCAGAGAAAACAGTGAACAGACAGATGGTGTCAATCTCAGTGCGCTGCTGAGTGATGAAATTAATGTAAAGAAAAAGCTGTCAAAACCATGGTCTCTGCCATTAAAGTGATGAACATGAAGAAATGTCACTGAGCTGTACAAGGCACGAGGCAACAGGATACTCACAATTCTTCCTCCTGTATGGCAGAGCCCCACGCCTTCCTATTGACCTACTGTTCAACCTCGAACCAGAAACAGTGACAAGAACCCAACAAACATTCGCAGAGAAGTGGGCAACAAAGTTGCAAGATGTTGTTCTAGTACAGCAGCAAGAGGTCAATGGAAAGGAAGACTTACCTGCAAGAAGGTCCACGTGCACTGGAAGGCCCAGAGAAATGTTTAGCAATGAGAGTCTGGGACAACCGTCATACCAGTCATGGAGACAAGGAGCAAATGCAGTTGTGCTTAATTCTTACATGATGCCTGGAAACACGATGACTGATCTAGTGTTACAAGGAGGTTACTGGCACGAAGGAACACCAATTGTCTGGACATGCTAGACACTGACTATAAATTGACTTGACTATAGACAGACAAACAAATAGATGCCAGGAGACATCAAAAAGAGGAGAGTGTAACGGGTTGAAAGCAAAGTCACTAAAAACAGACACCCCTTTATTATTGTTTTTTTTTTTTAAACCAATTTGTTTATGTTTTTGTCTTGATGAATCTAGATAGCATAATCTGCTTGATTTAGCATTAGTAGTCCATCAGACCAATAGATTGCGGTGTTGCACTGTGGTATTAGGAGGAACAGCAAGTTCTGGCCACCATTTTTTAGAATAAGACGTAAACTTGTGTCCGTTCTTTTTACTATTACTGTAACAGAACTTCCAATAACATTCCATTTAACAATTTTGTCAAGGTTTTATCACATTAGGAAAGGTTTTGTGTTGTTTTTGTGTCGAACTGAGTGAGAGAAGAATGTGATTTACAATGAGTGAGAGTATATGCTCGCATAGTCACAGGGACTATGTTTACTGAGTAGCTTACTTGTACTGGATGTTGTCTTGGAGATTTTATAAAGAATCCGGTTGTTAGGGATTTCTGAGTTTGTTTTTCAAGTCACAGAGACTATGTTTACTGAGTAGCTTACTTTTGTGTAAAATTGTGCTCATGAGCTGGTAAACTGGCTGAGCATGCTCAGTCTGGAGCGTGGACTTTTAGTGCAGACAGTGCGGGTGCATGAGAGAGAGACAATTTATGGAGGTGCTTCTATTTTGAAGCTGAATATATTGTTGTCAGTTTTCTATATTGGTATCCGTATATAGAAAAACATTCAGTTATTTTTGTCTTCATATATGTGTTTCTATTGTATGAATGTGAAATACATTGTGGTTTTCATGTGAAATCATCCAGTAAGACACAGTTATTTGTGAAACATTTTTGAATTACGCTTTAGGTAAAGTGGATTTATGTTGTGTTATTTCAAGTGTGCACTTGTTTGATGTGAATGTCTTAAAAGTGTGAACAAGAAAATAGACAATTGAACAAGAGAGAAAAAATTACATTCTTCAGAATAAAGAAAGCAGCAGAACTTTGCAGACGTAAACTTGTATCTGTTTGATTTACTATTACAGGCCAGACTGTAATTGCCATTGCGATTGTATGTTTCAGGATCTGTGGAGAGGTATTCACCATGTGGTGAATGAACACACATGGACACTGGGACATTGTGACTGCCTGGGGGACAACTACACCAAGGAATGAATCAAAAATGGCTCTCCAGCACATCAGGCCCTCACACACATTGTCCTCAACACAAGGTGGCTGAAGGATCTTCATAAAAACCTGAACTTCAGGTGGGTTACATACTTTCTCAAGAATCCTACCCCCTATTTAGGAATTGGTTACAGATAATGGTCCATTATCCATTACTGCAGTACTGTCCTCAGGGACCACCAGAACATGTATAAAAATATTGGTCTATTGGTCACAGAGGAGATGGTTGGGGAACCCTGCATTACGGTGATGTTTGACATGCTCACAGCCAAAGGAAGATTACAATTTAGTTGATTTCATGATGCATTCATTATGACTTTTTCTTCGTCTTTTTTTACAGATCAACAGCTGATCTTGAGCCCTACCAGAGCCATATTCTGCTGTACGCCAGCAAGCATTTTTCCTTTTCACCACCAGTCTGAGGCCAGAACACTGCTGGCAGCACTAGACTACAACTTTCACAAGGACAGACCAGCCAGGCAGAACGCAGATGGAACCAAGATGTAAGTCCCCACTCTATTTGAAGCCGATAGGTTAGAGAAGGAAGTTTAGAACAACATAACTTTTCAAGTGTGCCCCACACAGCCGTTCGCACGCACACATTGGCCAAACACAGAGTCTTTCTAAATGAATATTTCCTGAATTGCTTACAACCTCTTCTCCTGGCCTCGTTTGAAAAACCTATTGGAGAAGAGGGTCCAATGGCAGTGACCCTGGACCTTCTTCTACCATACGGTTGACAAGTAGGCAAGGACATGGGATGCAACAAATATTTAGCCACTGAATATAAAACAGAAACCTCTAAGTGCATTTGCAGTGTATTGTAAACCATCCAATCTCCTTTCTCTAAACCATTGAGGGAGGTGATGCACAACCGTATTAGTTCTGTTGTACACAGATTGCAAGATCTGTGACCTTACTAAATGTCCTTGAAAATTATTTTTATTTTTTATAACACAATGCATATTCTCAAATTATGTTGATTTTATAGCTATAAAAAATAGCATTTGAGTGTCTACTCACTAACGACTAAGAAGACATATGGATACATTCCGGACCATGAATGCAAGATTTTGAGGAAGAGGCTGGAATCTGTTGGCGAGATGCCAAGGAGAAGAACCCCGAGGGCCAAAGACCCTAAAAGACTTGGACACCTACCCCTTATTCTTCAGCCAACCACTGAGGGACTTGCGCAATCACAAGTGAGAAGAGGCCTAGGTAAGTAAAAAACTGAAGGCAGGAATATCAGGTAGATATCAGACCTCAGAATGAGTTAAAACAAAGCCTGTAGGAGATGATACCTATGCAGTCAATGAATAGTTGTCTTTTTATCATTTCACAGTATCGATATAATAAACATTCACATTCCTCATTCTTTCCCAACCCCCTAGCGTTGGGTGAACTTTGAGACTCCACAGGAGCTCCAGAAACCTCCTCCAGCTTAGCAACCCTGTGAGAAAGCCAGGGAACGACCCACAGACATACCGTTATACACCAAGTACATTACAATTACAGAATTTGAAAGTGGTTTCATTTACTTTTTGCACAACAGAATTATTTGCCCCTCAAAGTAAGAATTACATTTTTTCTGATTTATCTGTTGGAATACATCTCGAGATTAACAGTAAAACCCATAATGGACCAAGACCCCTGCTGCTGGACCTCTAAAGACCCCACTATCAACCAACTAGAGGGAGTCCTCCCTGGCTGCTCTGTAAACATGGCCTTACTTTGAGAGCACATTACTTAATTAAAGCCCCAACATCATCACATGATTGCCCCGTGCAAATTGCCAAGCAGCTCCTCCTAAAAGGCTCTTCACAAAAAGTGACATCACACATCCCAACTTGGCAACAAATCATTAGGTTCGAAGACAAAATACGAGAGTGACAACCTGATTCTAGCCTATTGAAACACAGAGCATACCATCCCCCTCCTCAAACCGCTTGCTTCAAACCTGAACCTTATTTTGATTTAGATTGTGATCAGTGGTGTACATGTTAGGTTATTTGAATGGGTTGATCATGTGATGACAGAGGACCTTTAAACAGTTCAGATTAAATCTATAGAGGTCTTTACACAGCTAGATCCATTGATCCACCTATGCTGCTACATCTTACCCGGACCACCTGTCAGCCATAGCTCTATTACAATATATTGTTGGCCTCTTTACCCTCGTCTAATCCTCCCATCCCTGTGTTCATGGGGCTCTACCTGCCTCTAGGGGTGTATATTATGTCTGGGCTGACACACACATCTTTTATTTCTTGTTAGGTGATAACTGACAAGGTTCTCGACCATAGATGTTTTTGATCTGGTTATATTCTGAGTTTCTGTTTTAGCCATTTCTCAGTTGATCATTTTTCTTGGTTGCTAAGGTTTAACTTGCATTTGATCATGTTCACATTGCATCTTAGCTCCTCAGGCTGGAATCAGCAAGTTGTCTGCGACCCCCAACACTTACCTCTTTTTCTCACTTCTCTTTTCGGGTTGAGTTGATCCAGATCCAATACTAATGATGATGATGCTTGTTCAGTAGAACATATGTAAAACAACGTTGTCCCTACTACCGCAACTGTTTATCTACAAATAGCTAGCAGCTGACTACTCTGCTGTTTACAGTCTAGCTCTCTCATGTGCGCTCCCTCATGCCCAAGCGCTCTCTCTTGTCCCTGATACTCCAAACACAGGACCTGTGGATGACAACTCTGTTTCCTGCACCAAGGGCAACATGCGGGGGTGACAATCCTGTTTCCTGCACCATGGGCACCATGTGGGAGGGATAGCTCTGTTTCCTGCACCAAGGGCAACATGCAGGGGTGACCATCCTGTTTCCTGCACCAAGGGCACCATGTGGGGGGGATAGCTCTGTTTCCTGCACCAAGGGCAACATGCAGGGGTGACCATCCTGTTTCCTGCACCAAGGGCACCATGTGGGGGGGATAGCTCTGTTTCCTGCACCAAGGGCACCATGTGGGGTGGATAGCTCTGTTTCCTGCACCAAGGGCAACATGCAGGGGTGACCATCCTGTTTCCTGCACCAAGGGCACCATGTGGGGGGATAGCTCTGTTTCCTGCACCAAGGGCACCGTGCTGCTACATCACAATCTCACGCCACTGCCAACCCGTCAACTCTATACCGCAAATGTAAATATCCATTGTCTAGGCAGTAATGGGTGAAATGTGGCAGCTGGCTTACACAGAGGTCTGGTCCCTGACCGTAACACTTCCTCTCTCTGTCTGAAGGTATCTCCCTGCAGTTGCCAAAGGTGCACTAAGTTCCATGTGCGAGTGGTGGTTTACCATTCCGTCACCGGTAAATATCTAGGACATCAAAAAACAACCTTGGCTCTGGCTGAAACATCAGCCTCACCACCTCCCTGTTGTCTGCATCATCCAGCTCTCTGATGAGGAATTTGTGAATGAACAGATGCACACATAGCCTATTATCAGTAAGGCAGAATGTGATATTTCAGTCCCTCGACTTCTTGGCACTGACGGAAACATGGATCACCACAGACAACACTGCTACTCCTACTGCTCTCTCTTCGTCCGCCCACGTGTTCTCGCACACCCCGAGAGCTTCTGGTCAGCGGGGTGGTGGCACCGGGATCCTCATCTCTCCCAAGTGGTCATTCTCTCTTTCTCCCCTTACCCATCTGTCTATCGCCTCCTTTGAATTCCATGCTGTCACAGTTACCAGCCCTTTCAAGCTTAACATCCTTATCATTTATCGCCCTCCAGGTTCCCTCGGAGAGTTCATCAATGAGCTTGATGCCTTGATAAGCTCCTTTCCTGAGGACGGCTCACCTCTCACAGTCCTGGGCGACTTTAACCTCCCCACGTCTACCTTTGACTCATTCCTCTCTGCCTCCTTCTTTCCACTCCTCTCCTCTTTTGACCTCACCCTCTCACCTTCCCCCCTACTCACAAGGCAGGCAATACGCTCGACCTCATCTTTACTAGATGCTGTTCTTCCACTAACCTCATTGCAACTCCCCTCCAAGTCTCCGACCACTACCTTGTATCCTTTTCCCTCTCGCTCTCATCCAACACTTCCCACACTGCCCCTACTCGGATGGTATCGCGCCGTCCCAACCTTCGCTCTCTCTCCCCCGCTACTCTCTCCTCTTCCATCCTATCATCTCTTCCCTCTGCTCATACCTTCTCCAACCTATCTCCTGATTCTGCCTCCTCAACCCTCCTCTCTTCCCTTTCTGCATCCTTTGACTCTCTATGTCCCCTATCCTCCAGGCCGGCTCGGTCCTCCCCTCCCGCTCCGTGGCTCGACGACTCATTGCGAGCTCACAGAACAGTGCTCCGGGCAGCCGAGCGGAAATGGAGGAAAACTCGCCTCCCTGCGGACCTGGCATCCTTTCACTCCCTCCTCTCTACATTTTCCTCCTCTGTCTCTGCTGCTAAAGCCACTTTCTTCCACTCTAAATTCCAAGCATCTGCCTCTAACCCTAGGAAGCTCTTTGCCACCTTCTCCTCCCTCCTGAATCCTCCTCCCCCTCCCCCCTCCTCCCTCTCTGCAGATGACTTCGTCAACCATTTTGAAAAGAAGGTCGACGACATCCGATCCTCGTTTGCTAAGTCAAACGACAAACCGCTGGTTCTGCTCACACAGCCCTACCCTGTGCTCTGACCTCTTTCTCCCCTCTCTCTCCAGATGAAATCTCGCTTCTTGTGACGGCCGGCCGCCCAACAACCTGCCCGCTTGACCCTATCCCCTCCTCTCTTCTCCAGACCATTTCCGGAGACCTTCTCCCTTACCTCACCTCGCTCATCAACTCATCCCTGACCGCTGGCTACGTCCCTTCCGTCTTCAAGAGAGCGAGAGTTGCACCCCTTCTGAAAAAACCTACACTCGATCCCTCCGATGTCAACAACTACAGACCAGTATCCCTTCTTTCTTTTCTCTCCAAAACTCTTGAACGTGCCGTCCTTGGCCAGCTCTCCCGCTATCTCTCTCAGAATGACCTTCTTGATCCAAATCAGTCAGGTTTCAAGACTAGTCATTCAACTGAGACTGCTCTTCTCTGTATCACGGAGGCGCTCCGCACTGCTAAAGCTAACTCTCTCTCCTCTGCTCTCATCCTTCTAGACCTATCGGCTGCCTTCGACACTGTGAACCATCAGATCCTCCTCTCCACCCTCTCCGAGTTGGGCATCTCCGGTGCGGCCCACGCTTGGATTGCGTCCTACCTGACAGGTCGCTCCTACCAGGTGGCGTGGCGAGAATCTGTCTCCTCGCCACGCGCTCTCACCACTGGTGTCCCCCAGGGCTCTGTTCTAGGCCCTCTCCTATTCTCGCTATACACCAAGTCACTTGGCTCTGTCATAACCTCACATGGTCTCTCCTATCATTGCTATGCAGACGACACACAATTAATCTTCTCCTTTCCCCCTTCTGATGACCAGGTGGCGAATCGCATCTCTGCATGTCTGGCAGACATATCAGTGTGGATGACGGATCACCACCTCAAGCTGAACCTCGGCAAGACGGAGCTGCTCTTCCTCCCGGGGAAGGACTGCCCGTTCCATGATCTCGCCATCACGGTTGACAACTCCATTGTTTCCTCCTCCCAGAGCGCTAAGAACCTTGGCTAAACATGATCCTGGACAACACCCTGTCGTTCTCAACTAACATCAAGGCGGTGGCCCGTTCCTGTAGGTTCATGCTCTACAACATCCGCAGAGTACGCCCCTGCCTCACACAGGAAGTGGCGCAGGTCCTAATCCAGGCACCTCCCGTCTGGATTACTGCAACTCGCTGTTGGCTGGGCTCCCTGCCTGTGCCATTAAACCCCTACAACTCATCCAGAACGCCGCAGCCCATCTGGTGTTCAACCTTCCCAAGTTTTCTCACGTCACTCCTCCGCTCCTCCGCTCTCTCCACTGGCTTCCAGTTGAAGCTCGCATCCGCTACAAGACCATGGTGCTTGCCTACGGAGCTGTGAGGGGAACGGCACCGCAGTACCTCCAGGCTCTGATCAGGCCCTACACCCAAACAAGGGCACTGCGTTCATCCACCTCTGGCCTGCTCACCTCCCTACCACTGAGGAAGTACAGTTCCCGCTCAGCCCAGTCAAAACTGTTCGCTGCTCTGGCCCCCAATGGTGGAACAAACTCCCTCACGACGCCAGGACAGCGGAGTCAATCACCACCTTCCGGAGACACCTGAAACCCCACCTCTTCAAGGAATACCTAGGATAGGATAAAGCAATCCTTCTCACCCCCCCTTAAATGATTTAGATGCACTATTGTAAAGTGGCTGTTCCACTGATGTCAGAAGGTGAATTCACCAATTTGTAAGTCGCTCTGGATAAGAGCGTCTGCTAAATGACTTAAATGTAAATGTAAATGTAAGTATGTATGGTCAAGGTCTACAATTAATTCAAAGCCAATTCAAACACTACTTTTTATTGCAAATTGGATAAAACTAGACCATGTTTCTGTTGCTAGCTGTAGCTGCAATTGTGTCAAACTAGCTTTGGTTTATGAAACTTTAGCAAGGCTAGCAAGGGGACCGACAGAACACATCATGGACACTTGACAAATTGCACAACGTTGCCATATGGTATTACAATACAAATACTTTTGTGAGTTGAATATATTATATATTATTATATTATAATATATTTCACCTCATCACTCGACATTATATGTGTCCAGTGGTTAGCTAGTAGACTGCTGCTGTAGCTGTATGAAATGGCTGGCTAGCTATGTCTATGTAAACAAATCCACACCTTTTAAAATGAAAGGGAGAGAGCATGCAAAGGGGAGTGACTGTAGGCTTGTTGAGAAAGGGGGCGGGGGTGGGCAGGGGGGAGAGTTGTTTGAAAATAACACAGAACCCAAACTGGCTGAGCGCGTGTGCCATCGTGCATACATTTATTTTGTCCCCCTATACCAAACGCAATCACGACACGCAGGTTAAAATATCAAAACAAACTCTGAACCAATTACATTATCTTGGGAACAGGTTAAAAAGCATTAAACATTTATGGCAATTTAGCTAGTTAGCTTGCACTTGCTAGCTAATTTGTCGTGGGATATAAACATTGAGTTGTTATTTTACCTGAAATGCACAAGGTCCTCTACTCCGACAATTATTCCACACATAAAACAGTCAACCGAATCATTTCCAGTCATCTTTCCTCCTTCAAGTCTCTTTCATCTTTGAACTTATATGGTGATTGGCATCTAAACTTTTATTACTACACCGACCGGCAACACAGTTCATCTTTCAATTACCCATGTGGGTATAACCAATGAGGATATGGCATGTGGGTACCTGCTTTTATAAACCAATGAGGAGATGGGAGAGGCAGGACTTGCAGAGGGAGCTGCGTCAGAAATAGAAAGGAGTTCTATTTTAGCCCATGGCAACGCAGAAGCTTGTTGACGCACGCGAGCAGTGTGGATGCAATAATTGAATAACATAGATTTCTACATTTATTTTGCAACTCTCGCGCATGTAATGCGAGCGGTGTGGTCAGCCTATAACTATTGTTGTAATACGCAGAGTTTCCAAGATGTGGGAGAAAATTAGGGATATCTCCTTTAAAAAACAAGTCATTAGGTCTGGGCAGGGTCATAAGCAAATAGGTCAACTGGGATATGACTAAAGAGTTAATCAGGGTGATTTTTCCACAAATAGACAGGTATTTTCCTTTCCATGTTAGTGTAATGGGAATTTTTATGTTTGTGCTTTTCTTATAACTACAGTGGCAAGAAGAATTATGTGAACCCTTTGGAATTACTAAGATTTCTGCATAAATTTGACATACAATTTGATCTCATCTTCATCTAAGTCACAACAATAGACAAACACAGTGTGCTTACACTAATAACACACAAATTATTGTATTTTTCTTGTCTATATTGAATACATAATTTAAACATTCACAGTATAGGTTTGGAAAAGTATGTGAACCCCTAGGCTAATGACTTCTCCAAAAGCTGATTGGAGTCAGGAGTCAACTAACCTGGAGTTGAATCAATGAGACGAGATTGGAGATTTTGGTTAGAGCTGCCCTGCCCCATAAAAAACACTCACAAAATGTGTTATTCACAAGAAGCATTGCCTGATGTGAACCATGCCTTGAACAAAGACGTAATATTAAGAATTGTTGCCTTGCATGAAGCTGGAAAGGGTTACAAAAGTATCTCTAAAAGACAGTCCACGGTAAGACAATTTGTCTATAAATGTAGAGATTTCAGCGCTGTTGCTACTCTCCCTTCCTGCAAAGACGACTGGAAGAGCATCATGGTTGGGGCTGCTTTGCTGTCTCAGAGCCTGGACAGCTTGCTGTCATCAACATAAAAATGAATTCCCAAGTTTATCAAGAATGTAAGGCTATCTGTCTGCCAATTGAAGCTCAACAGAAGTTAGGTGATGCAACAGGACAACAACAACAATCTGATCCACAACTACGCAAAACATTTGGTTAAGGTTATTGCTGCCAAACGAGGGTAAACCTGTTAATAAATCCAAGGGTTCACATACTTTTTCCAACCCTCACTGTGAATGTTTACATGCTGTGTTCAGTAAAGACATAACAAATTATAATTGTTTGTGTGTTATTAGTTTAGGCAGACTATTTGTCTATTGTTCTGACTGAGATGAAGATCAGATAACATTTTGTGACCAATTTATGCAGAAATCCAGGTAATTCTAAAGGACTCACATACTTTTTCATCCAACTGTAATTACTGTGTTCTATTCATTTGCTGTTCTATAAACCAATTTCTGTGTTCATGCAAGTAGCTGACTGTACAAATCCTCACTTATCAATAGCTGCAATTGGGCAGAACGCCCAGACCATGTTTTGAGAACAAGCAAACAATATCTCAGTATCAAGGTCTCAGCTTAGAGAGGAGAAGATTCGTGAGTTGTTGGTAATGATAAATTGATTATGATAAATCATGCAAATATGACGTACCTGTGTATAGCCGTATATAGGTCAACTGCTGGGTCTGTCCAGGATATCTCCTGATTGACTTCTGTACTATGGTGCATTGAGTTGGTTGGAAACTCTCCAGTGCACTGACAATAAACAATGATTCATTTAAGATTGACTTCAAGTGTCCCTGTGTTAAAAATCTTCCACAAAGTAGCAAGATCTTATCTATTTTTTTAAACTTTCTATTAAAATGTATTGTAGTGAGATAATTTCTTTATATTGGGATATGAATACGGAGTATGTCCACTTCACCATAATTTTATTGGTAAACTACTCTTTTTTTTGTGATCCAACACGTAATATAGTACACATCATAATTTGGTTGTAATCCAGAGAGGTAGATCAAATATCTAGATCCTCTATGAGGCTGTGGAGGGATGCAAGTTGTGGATTTTAAAGAAAAACTTGAATCATGAGCTTACGATGACACTTTTGTTTTTAAGCCCTGGATTTGGGGACAGGACCAGAATATGTGAGTCAAGTTCGCCAAGAAGCTTTTACACCTGTCACATGTACCATCAATATTTGGGTAGAATTTGGACAATCTGACCTTACTGAAATGGATACGATGAAGTACCTTTTAAACTGTATAAGACTGAGTGGGGCACAAGAGGAGAGTCCATAATCAAATCACATTTCATTGGTCACATACACATATTTAACAGATGTTATTGCAAGTGTAGTGAAATACTTGTGGTCCGAGCTCCAACAGTGCAGTAGTATCTAACAATTCACAACAATACACACAAATCTAAAAGAAAAATAATGGAATTAAGAAATATATAAATGTTAGGACGAACAATGTCGGAGTGCCATTGACTAAAATACAGTAGAATAGAATACGTGTGTGTGTACAGTATATATATATATATATATATACATACACACACACACACACACACACACACACACACACACACACACACACACACACACACACACACACACACACACACACACACACATCTTGATACAATTCACCTTTCCAGCAAAAGTAAAATGGAGAATATTCCATCTCTGAAAGTCCAGTTTAAGTTTGCTAATCAGGGGAATAAAGTTCTCGTCATGGAGGGAAGACAAGGTACGGGTGATATAGATCCCTAAATATTTAAAGCTAGTCTTGGACATAGAAAATGGAATAGTATCCCATGGAATTTATAATGCTAATTCATTAATAGGAAAACATTAACTTTTTGAGAAATTCAATTTATAAACCTGAAACACACCAAACCTACCCAGTAGGTCCACTATATTAGGGACACACTATATTATATTAGGGATATATCATCTGCATCCAAGGAAACTTTGTGTTCTCGTCCCCATCTGTAGATACCACGTATTGAGGGTGTGTCCTTTAGCATTATAGAAAGGGATTTTATCGCCAGTGCAAATAACAAAGGGAACATTGGACATCCTCGGCGTGTGGCCCTTGATAATGGGAAATACTGTGAATACTGTTTGTTTGTAAGTACTGATGCCTTGGGTGATGAGTACAACAGTCGGACCCAGAAAAGGAAGTTTGCACCAAAGTCACATTTTCCCAGTACAGAGAATATATATTCCCATTCTACCCTGTCAAATTCCTTCTCCGCATCTAAAGAGACAATTACTTCTTAAGGATTATCCCCTTGATTCAAATTTTTGGCTAAAATACCCAAATCTAACTGCCTGTAGCTCAGTCCCAGAACCAAGGATATACAGTGCCTTGCGAAAGTATTCGGCCCCCTTGAACTTTGCGACCTTTTGCCACATTTCAGGCTTCAAACATAAAGATATAAAACTGTATTTTTTTGTGAAGAATCAACAACAAATGGGACACAATCATGAAGTGAAACGACATTTATTGGATATTTCAAACTTTTTTAACAAATCAAAAACTGAAAAATTGGGCATGCAAAATTATTCAGCCCCTTTACTTTCAGTGCAGCAAACTCTCTCCAGAAGTTCTGTGAGGATCTCTGAATGATCCAATGTTGACCTAAATGACTAATGATGATAAATACAATCCACCTGTGTGTAATCAAGTCTCCGTATAAATGCACCTGCACTGTGATAGTCTCAGAGGTCCGTTAAAAGCGCAGAGAGCATCATGAAGAACAAGGAACACACCAGGCAGGTCCGAGATACTGTTGTGAAGAAGTTTAAAGCCGGATTTGGATACAAAAAGATTTCCCAAGCTTTAAACATCCCAAGGAGCACTGTGCAAGCGATAATATTGAAATGGAAGGAGTATCAGACCACTGCAAATCTACCAAGACCTTGCCGTCCCTCTAAACTTTCAGCTCATACAAGGAGAAGACTGATCAGAGATGCAGCCAAGAGGCCCATGATCACTCTGGATGAACTGCAGAGATCTACAGCTGAGGTGGGAGACTCTGTCCATAGGACAACAGTCGTATATTGCACAAATCTGGCCTTTATGGAAGAGTGGCAAGAAGAAAGCCATTTCTTAAAGATTTCCATAAAAAGTGTCGTTTAAAGTTTGCCACAAGCCACCTGGGAGACACACCAAACATGTGGAAGAAGGTGCTCTGGTTAGATGAAACCAAAATGGAACTTTTTGGCAACAATGCAAAACGTTATGTTTGGCGTAAAAGCAACACAGCTCATCACCCTGACCACACCATCCCCACTGCCTGCTTTTCTTCAGCAGGGACAGTGAAGGTGGTTAAAATTGATGGGAAGATGGATGGAGCCAAATATAGAACCATTCTGGAAGAAAACCTGATGGAGTCTGCAAAAGACCTGAGACTGGGACGGAGATTTGTCTTCCAACAAGACAATGATCCAAAACATAAAGCAAAATCTACAATGGAATGGTTCAAAAATAATCATATCCAGGTGTTAGAATGGCCAAGTCCAAGTCCAGACCTGAATCCAATCGAGAATCTGTGGAAAGAACTGAAAACTGCTGTTCACAAATGCTCTCCATCCAACCTCACTGAGCTCGAGCTGTTTTGCAAGGAGGAATGGGAAAAAATTTCAGTCTCTCGATGTGCAAAACTGATAGAGACATACCCCAAGCGACTTAATCTGTAATCGCAGCAAAAGGTGGCGCTACAAAGTATTAACTTAAGGGGGCTGAATAATTTTGCACGCCCAATTTTTCAGTTTTTGATTTGTTAAAAAAGTTTGAAATATCCAATAAATGTCGTTCCACTTCATGATTGTGTCCCACTTGTTATTGATTCTTCACAAAAAAATACAGTTTTATATCTTTATGTTTGAAGCCTGAAATGTGGCAAAAGGTTCAAGGGGGCCGAATACTTTCGCAAGGCACTGTACATGTTATTGGTACCATTTGAAAGGAAACACTTTAAAGTTTAGGGAATGTTGTAGAATATAACACAATAGATCTGGTAAAATATAATACAAAGAAAAAAACAACCATTCTTTTACATTTTTTTTGTACCTTCATCTTTGAAATGCAAGAGAAAGGCCATAATGTATTATTCCAGCCCAGGTGCAATTTAGATTTTGGCCACTGGATGGAATCAGTGTATGTGCAAAGTTTTAGACAGATCCAATGAACTATTGCATTTCAGTTCAAAATGTTGTATCAAGACTGCCCAAATGTGCCTAATTTGTTTAGTAATAACTTTTCATGTTGAAAATTGCACTCTCCTCTCCTCAAACAATATCATGGCATTCTTTCACTGTAATAGATACTGTAAATTGGACAGTGCAGTTAGATTAACAAGAATTTAAGGAACGTTCGAAGATGCAGGAGAGTGTATGACATTAAGCAGACGTCAAATGTTAGAAAAGGAGTGGCAACCGGTAATAAACCCTGTCTGATCCACTGATATGATGTCTGTCAAAGTGGATTCTATTCAAGAGGCAAGCAGTTTTGCTAATATTTTTACATCGTCATTTAAAAGTGAGTTTGGTCTGTATGAGCCATCTTTGCCGGGTTCTAACAAAAGTGTGATCGACTCCTCTGTCAGGGTTTGGGTAAAACACCCTGGTCCTGGTCGTTTTCGAACATTTCAAACAGGAGGGCTGCCAGTTTGGCAGAAAACTTGTACAATTTGATTGGGTAGCCATCTGGTCCAGGGGAATGCCCACTTTGCATTGCTGTAATCTAATTAATAATATCCTCTCACTGCAAAGGTTGATCAATTTCCTCTATCTTCTCTGTACTAGTGGTAGAAGTTTCCAAATTGTGAATAAAATCGTTCATATTTGAAATGTCTTCAGGTGATTCTGATGTGTAAAGATCTGAGTGAAATGTTTTGAAAGTATTATTGATTTCAGTGGAACTAACTGTTAAAACACCTGAGGTGTTTGAGGGATCAGCTGTGAGGCAGATTTGCACTAGAATTGATGAGCTTGAAGTCGACCAGCCTTTTCTCCATGCTCGTAAGCAAAACCTTGTGCATGAAGAAGCTGCTGCTCATCCTTATCTGTGGATAGTAAATTCTACTGAAGACTCAGCCTTTCTTTGTATAGTTCTGGTGATGGAGAGGGAAAGTATTGTCGGTCTAATTCCAGAATGTCGTCGATCAGCAGATTTTTCCCCCAAGTTTATTTAGAAGAGGAATAGGAAATCATTTTTCCTCAAAGAACAACAAAATGTTTGTGCAGAGATTGAATCTGTTTTATTTGTCTCAATAAAGATATCAATTGCATTCGATAAAACGGTGCAGAATGAATTGTTTGAAAGTGAAGATGAGTTAAGTCTCCATGGGGGGCGATCTGTATAGTTCAATGAGAAGAGATCGCGCGATAGAGGAGCATGGTCACTAACATCAATGTGCGTATTATACTTCCTTAACAGAGGGGAGAAGGGCTTTATCTACAAAAAAGTAGTCTATTCTAGAATAGGAGTGGTGCACATGTGAAAAGAAAGCTAATTTTTCATTACTGGGAAAAAAAATCCTCTCCATGGATCTACACATCCTGCCTGGCTTATAAATGCAGACAAAGCTCTGGACATTGATCTAAGATAATGATCTAAGATCTTGAAGACCTGCTGGAACAGTACCTCATAGACCTGGAGAGCGATAGGGAGACCAGAGAGAAGGATGAAATGGCATGATTTAGAGAATCTGTCCGCTATCATCAAAATGGTAGTAAAACCACCAGAAGAGGGGATATCAGTGACAAAGTCAATGGACAGGTGGGACCAGGGACGCTGAGGCATGAGAAGGGGAAGGAGTTTCCCTGCTGCAGCATTCTGGGGGGATTTGGATTGGGCACATAAGAAACAGGAGATGACTTAACGAGTGACATCCTGCTCCAAGGTGAGCCACCAGTACTTTCCAGAGATGGACTGAATGGTGTGGGTGACACCTGTGCTGGTGGCTTTGTGAGTATTCACTCTTTTGATAGTTTACCTCATGTCAACCATGGAGAGTGAGAGCACCTGGTCTTCCGGTGCAGCGATAGTCATCCTTAATGTCTCAGTAGTGTCTGCCTCAAAGTGAGAATGTGTTAAGCACATCTGGGAGGGAGGCATCACACAGCTGGATTTGCATTTGTAGTCTGTGATAGTCTGTAGACCTTGCAACATGCCTTGCGAGTCTTAGCTGTCAAACATCAATTCAAGTTTGAGTCTATATGGTCTTTTTGTGTCCCTGCTGGATTTTCAGAGCTCATGCCTGCTTGTCTTGTACGTGTAGCACACCACTGAGTCTTCTGGGTTCATTCTGCTGACATTGTGTTATCAGCATTGTATGGATATCTCTGTTCATCCAGGGTTTTTGGTTGGGGTATGTCTGGATTGTTATTGTGGGTAACATAATCAACACATTTACTAATGAAGCCTGCGACTGACGATGTACTGTATATTCCTCAATGTTGATGGATAAGTCCTGGGTGGATGAATCTTTGAACCTATTCCAATCAGTCTTCTCAAAACAGTCTTGAGGCATTGAGTCTGCCTCCTCTGTCCAGCGTCTCAGTATTCTGTGTTGATGGCTCCTTTAGGAGTTGCTTCTTGTAGGCGGGGAGTAGGAACAGAGAGACAGGATCTCATTGGCCAAAGTGAGGGTGGGAGATGGTCTTTGTACCAGCATATTGCGGGCCAGCATGTTTTTTTCTTGTCCGGTGTGTGCTGATATTTTGGAAACAATTGTTTTAAGCGTGCTTGGTTGAAATGACCCACAAAATAAAAGACTGCTTCCGGGTGAGAGGATTCTTGCTGGCTAATGATCTAAAAAACCATTCCACTACTGGAGTATCCCCAGCATCATTCAGGCTAAGATAACATTCCAGTTAGTCAATGGGTGCAAGCTATATCTATTATATTACATATCTATCTATTATATATCTATCTATCTATTAGCATGCAAGCTATATCTGCTGAGTGTCTGCACCCAACTGTTGAAGAGATGGAAAATGATAGCCACATAGCCCAGAATACCCTTCCAGTACTACAGGAAGGACACTGCCCTTGTCGCTGCAGCTTGCCCAGAATCACCAGTTAGCTGTGCAACCTGGTAAGGCACCAGAACTATAACCACTGTCGTGTCTGTGACTATCATTAAATGTGAAGACTGTATTTTGTCAAATCAATTATCCGTGTAATTATTATTACGTGATTAAACTAATTATGTAAACTTTAATTAACTAGGAAGTTGTGAGGCACCACAGATTTTTTTTATAGAGTCTCTATTTCTCAAATTGACTCTTGTAATATTTTCATATCTTATCAATTAGTCTTCCATTAATGATTATTAACTCTTACCTCAATCTCATTCCAAATGACGTAAAATTATTGGTGATCTGCAAAAGCCCTATTTTCCATAATGAATCAGCAATATACAAATTGTTAGTTAGTAAATAATTAATTCAATAAAGGTGAAGAAATGGTAGGTTTTAGTCATAGTCATAGTGGGTACAACATCTCCTATGCACTTCCTTATAAACTCACTCACCGAATCAACGTATACATCTATATTATTCTCTGAGGCTACCTGGAACATGTCCCAGTCCGTGTGATCAAAGCAATCTTGAAGCGTGGATTTCTTTTTGTCTGACCAGCGTTGAATAGTCCTTATCTTGGGTACATCCTGTTTGAATTTCTGCCTATAGAAATGGAGGAGCAAAATGGAGACGTGGTCAGGTATTATATAAGCCAATGATCATCTTAGGCATTAATTCAGTGATTTTCACACAGCTGTTTTCACACAGCTCGAAAATGATGTTAGAGGCGGCTTATGGTAGAGACATGAACATTAAACTCTATGGCAACAGCTCTGGTGGACATTCCTGCAGTCAGCATGCCAATTGCATACTCCCTCAAAACTTAAGACATCTGTGGTATTGTGTTGTGTGACAGAACTGCACATTTTACAGTGGCCTTTTATTGTCCACAGCACAAGGTGCACCTGTATAATGATCGTGCTGTTTAAAAAGCTTCTTGATATGCCACACCTGTCAGGTGGATAGATTATCTTGGCAAAGGAGAAATGCTCACTAACAGTGTTTGTGTTTCCCACTAAGCAATGTAGTTTTGTTTTGATTGTGTTGTAATTTGTTTTATTCTGATTGATTGGATGTTCTGGTCCTGAGGCTTCAGTGTGTTAGTAGCACAGGTTTGTGAACTCAGCCCCAGGACCAGCTTTATGACCTCTCTCATATATGACAAGTAATAAATACCTGATAGAAGCTGCTATTCAGTATTGAGAGAATCTACCAGAACAAAGAGAGACTTGGCCAAACTCCTAAGTCCCCAAAATGGGATAATTATACAATATTTCCACTTTTGAGAATGTGGGATTTGTCCTTGGACACTTAAGGGACAGTTATGATGAGTGTGTTTCATTTGGTGCTCATGAAGGACAGGAAACACACATAACTCTATCTCTTAATGTGTATATTTCCCAGCTGTCATGTTTATATCTAAATATTGTGAAACATATGTGAGTAAACATGAAACTATTTGTGAAAGGATGTAGTGTTATATTAACCTTCTAAAAGGCGCAAAATAAATAAAACAAATAACAGTATGGGGATGAGGTAGTTGGATGGGCTAATTACAGATGGGCTATGTACAACTGCAGTGATCTATGAGCTGCTCTGACAGCTGGTGCTTAAAGCTAGTGAGGGAGATATGAGTCTCCAGCTTCAGTGATTTTTGCAGTTCGTTCCAGTCATTGGCAGCAGATAACTAGAAGGAAAGGCGGCCAATAGAGGAATTGGCTTTGGGGGTGACCAGTGAAATATACCTGCTGGAGAGCGTGCTACGGGTTGGTGTTGCTATGGTGACCAGTGAGCTGAGATAAGGCAGGGCTTTACCTAGCAAAGATGTAGATGACCTGGAGCCAGTGGGTTTGGTGATGAATATGAAGCGAGGGCCAGCCAACAAGAGCATACAGGTCGCAGTGGTGGGTAGTATATGGTTCTTTGGTGACAAAACGGATGGCACTGTGAACCAGAAACCGTGGATAGATGGTGACATTCACGCAAAGCTGAAAGTGCAAATCACCGCATTTAACCGTGGGAGGTGTGTAGTTATTCCCTCCGCAAGGCAATCAAACAAGCGAAATATCAGTATAAAGACTGTACTGGGACTGTATCTTTAAGCGACTTGCCAGCTTATATTGTTGCGTAGGTGTCAATGACTTGACACACTCTTTTCCATGTACATATGAAGCAGTATTGGTTAATCTCTGCTTGGCCAGATCTGTGACTGTGTGGATAACCTGAAGTTTGATCCTTAAGGATAGTAAAGATATGAAAAGCATAAAAAATATATTTGGGCTAAGGCCTATAAAGCCATATAGTGGGGTAGACAAAGGAGGAATCTCTGTGTCTGGACAGGCGTAATCAATACAACTTTATTAAGTACCAATTAAACATACAAAAAAAGGGTTTCGCAGTTGTGCACATTTGTTGGAGGCCTGGATAATCGTGCATTCTGTGTACAATGGCAGCGAAGACAGTGAGCGACAAAAGTTGTTATTTGAACATGCTGGATTTCCCTCTGTATAAATCAGCATTGCTAATAGATTTTTCAGCCAGTGTTCTGTAGGAATGTCCTGCCTTGCAAAGCCTAATGTACCACATCTGACAGTCTCTACAGTCACACTGCCATATTACCACTCCGGTAATATGGCAGTTCTATGTTTGCTTTAGGTACTTCCTGCTTAAAATGATATTTCATGGAAACATAAAAGCGTCCGCATACATAGGTTCAATTTGTTCATAGCAGACCTCGGCTTTGCAAAGTGAACGTCTGTGCTCGCATACGTCCTAAAGACCTTGCCTTGAAAAACTAGAAGAAAGCGGCAATATTACTGTTGGTTTGTCCCTCTTGAGCCACCGTAGCAACAACAGACATAACACTTCCTAAAAATAGAACAAGAAACATGTCATTCTTTTTTTTTGCCAAGGAGGTCTTAGTCACGCAAATTTACATCTAAGATGTTTGGAGTATTTCTCGAGTGAAGAAAATTGCATGAAATCTAGTTGTCTCTCATTGAACGACAACAAACACTTCTTTGAAGAATCCCGTCCATAGTTCCGACTGAGAGGATTTCGATTAATCTGGACTGGGTGCCTGGGTAGGTGTGTTTTGCACCGCCCGCCCCATTCAAAGCCCAAGACAAAGTCAGCTCAAAACTAAATTGATGTAATTAAGCACTTGGTAATGAGTAGGATTCTGTGTTTTCACATGTAAACATGATTAGATTTTTATAAAAACACTTTATCTGCCTTCCCTATGAATAACAGTTTGAAAGTTCAAATATATTTTATGGAAAATAGATGTTGTATGTTTCTGGACGATGCTGCCATGTTGAAACATGACCGAGCGGCGTAGATTGCTATTCCATTTGCCCATTGACATCACGGGCCATAGACCGGTGCCTGGCCGCTCAGCATCATCAAATCCACCCATTCCTGCTAGGAGTAGTACTATTGAACCAATCACCGACGAAGGCACGTAGACTTGCCTCAACAAAAAGATGTGTGTGCATGAAGAGCCAAAGACCAAAACAAACAGCATTTTGTCATAATATATGTGCAAAGTGTTTTAACTGGGAAGTATATGCTAAGCTTTAGGGAATCAAAACTGTACTAAATGGTCACAGCAACTCAATATTGTATATACTACCTGATCTGAAATCCCTTGTCAAGTTAAATCAGTTTGACAAGGCTAGATATATAGGCTGGGTGGAATTGCCACCATATTGCCTGTCCTTCATCATATTGTTTTTGAGTTGGAGGAACCAGTATTTTGACTTGTTTCCTGGTTCACTCTATTGGTGACGCAACTCAGTTGTTCTACTGCAGGCTTTAGCAACCAAATACTGCTTTATCTCGATGGGTAAGATTCCAAAAGCTATCTGCCGAAGTAATTCATATGTTTAATTATTCCTCCTTATTATGCTTTGTTTACATAATCTCCTCCTGGTACTATTAGTTCTGGAAACTTTGGCACAGCACAAAGTCTCACAATATTTGTGGGGCCTTCCATTTCTTGTAAAGCACATCGTTGAGGACTTCCAATGAGAAGGAAATGGAAAATAACAATAAATTAACTTAACATATTTGACTAGAAGAACCCGGTTGAAATGTCAACACTAAGTGGTTTGTTAGTGAATGGAATATGAGCGAATGGCAGTTCCTCAGTATTTGCTCTAAGAACAGAGGCCATTGTTCCACGTGAGTTATCAAAGCCAAGAGAATGGGAAATTAGCATGGTTGCTAATAAAAGGCACCAATAATTAATTTAAATCACGCTGATAGACTATTGATTTAGATTAATATCCGGGCTTTTGGGAGTAAGCCATAAAACAATAACCTATTACATGGAGTAATTGATCATTTGAGAAATAGATTGCATTTCTTTCCCTTGGCCAGAATGAATGACTCTGTAATATTTAGCAGAACTCTCTAGACCATTATTTATTCATTGGCAAAGTAGTTGAAGTTCTTCCAGGGCGAAAAGGAAAGTTTGAAGTATGTGGAGAAAAGTGGTCATTATTTTTTCCTAGACATCCCCTCCCACTCTGCACTTCTACACGTCCTCCACATTAATTTTGGATGAGCATAATCAACAAGAAATAACACCCTGAAGAAATGCCTATTAAACGTAGTTTCAAGTCAGACCCCATACAGTACATGCATATAGCCAGGTTCATCAACAGAGAGAGGTTAATTAAGGCTGAATTCAATACATACTGCTGAGGACCTGTGCTACAGCATGACATAAATGTAAAGTCAGTGTTCCTGCATTCGCAGAGACTGCATTTACAGTAAACATCAATCGGAAACTTCAATTGCTCTACAGAGCAGATCATCAACGCTACGGATTAAATTGAGGCATGCTAGCGAGTTGTTAGGATTGGGGTATAGGTTTAGTTGAGGCCTGCGGTATAGGATACATTTAGGCATGCTAGCTAATGGTTAGGATTAGGGTTTGGTTTGTTAAGTAAACTAAACTCTGTCCATATATACAGTACAGTGCCTTCAGAGAGTATTGACTTTCCTAACTTTGTTGTGTTACAGCCTGAAAATGTATTAAATTGTGTGTTTTTTTGTCACTGGCCTACAACACCTCATAATGGAAAAGTGGAATAATGTTTTTAGATTATGTGTAGCAAATGAATTAAAAATGAAAGCTGGAATCTCTTGAGTCAATAAGTATTCAACCCTTTTGTTATGGCAAGCATAACTAAGTTCCAGAGTAAAAATTAGTTTAACTCACATAATAAGTTGCATGGACTCACACTGTGTTCAATAATGGTGTTTAACATGTTCTGGAATTGTATGTGTCAATTATCTGTCAGGTCCCTTAGTCGAGCAGTGGATTTCAAACACAGACCACGAAGACCATGGAGGAATTCCAAGGCCTCGCAAAGAAGGGCACCTATTGGTAGATGGGTACAAAATTGAAAAAGCAGACAATAAATATCTCTTTGAGTATGGTGACGTTATTAAATACGCTTTGGATGGTGTATCAATACTCCCAGTCACTATAAAGATGACGTCCTTCCTAACTCAGTTGCCGGACAGGAATAAAACCGCTCAGGGATTTCACCATGAGGCCAATGGTGACTTTAAAAGGAAGGATCAACAACATTGTACAGAATAAAAATATGCTAAAACATGCATCCTGTTTGCAAATAAGGTACTAAAGTAAAAAATCTGGCAAAGAAATTAACATTATGCCCTGAATAAAAAGCTTGTTATGTTTGGGGCAAATCCAACACCACACATTACTGAGAACCACTTCATATTTTCAAGAATGGTGGTGGCTGCATCATGATATGAGTATGTGAATCATTGGCAAGGACTAGGGAGTTTATTATGATAAAAAGATGTGGAATAGAGCTAAGCACAGGCAAAGTCCTAGAGGAAAACCTGGTTCAGTCTTCTTTCCAACAGACACTGGGAGATTGATTCACCTTTTAACAGGACAATAACCTAAAACACAAGGCCAAATATACACTGGAGTCGCTTACCAAGCTGCAGTTTTGACTTAAATCGGGCTTGAAAATATATGGCTAAAATTGAAAATGGCAGTCTAGCAATAATCAACACCCAACTTGACAGAGCTTTAAGAAATTCAGCAAGATTGATGAGCAAAAATTGTACCATCCAAGTGTTTGCAGACTTACTCAGAAAGACTCACAGCTGTGATTGCTGCCAAAGGTGATTCTTACATGTATTGACTCAGGGTGTTGAATACTAATTGTATTGAATCTAATCAAGATATATTAGTGTTTTATTTTTCATAATTATTTCCACTTTCACATTACAGAGTATTTTGTGTAGATCGTTGACGAAAAAAATGACAATTAAATCCATTTTTATCCCACTTTGTAACACACCAAAATAATGTAAAGGGGTGAGAATACTTTCTGATGGCACTGTTCATCTCTACTGAGATGCGAGGAGTGTCGGAAAAGTGTACCACAGACAACATTGAGTCACTATCAATCAATTCATTATTAATATTACATTATTATATTAATATTATATTATGGTGCTTTCAAAACAACTGGGAACTCAAAAAAAAACAAGAACAAATCATGACTTCAGTGATCTTCAGGTTGAAACGTTGTAGCTCTAGAAAGATGCCCGAGTTTCCGACTTGAATTTCCGAAGTGGATGTCCTTTCAAATCATTTTTCCCAGTCAAGCCCGTTTTTTTTCAGAGTACCCAGTTGTCTTGAACACACTGAAGACGAAAGTCAGAGATTTCCGATTTTGCATTTCCCTGTTGTTCTGAACCTGGCTGTCACACCCTGATCTGTTTCCCCTGTCTTTGTGATTGTCTCCACCCCCCATCAAGGTGTCACCCATGTTTCCCATTATCCCCTGTGTATTTATACCTGTGTTCTCTGTTACCAGTTCGTCTTGTTTGTCAAGTCAACCTGCGTTTTTGTTTCCCAGTCTCGCTTTTTCTCGCCCTCCTGGTTTTGACCTTTGCCTGTCCTGACTCTGAGCCCGCCTGCCTGACCACTCTGCCTGCCCCTGAGCTTGCCTGCCGACCTGTACCATTGCCTCACCTCTGGTTTACTGACCCCTGCCTGCCTTGACCTGTCTATTGCCAGCCCCTGTTGGATTATTAAACCATTGTTAATTCAACGTTGTCTGCATCGGGGTCTTAACTTCATACCTGATACTGGCATTATTCATGCCTACCTTGTACCTACGTTTACCCTGTGTAACTGGAAGCTTTTCTTTGGGTGCTGAAATCTATGTTGGGCTACATAGATTGTTTATTTGCAGTGGCATGTAAATCCAAAAATATTTTTTGTTTGTTTTTTATGCATGCCAGCAAAGCCACTACACAACACTAAACAATACATGCATTACACTATAAGAGTGGCAAATAGTTCCCACAAACTGTAAGGCCCTCATAAAGCTGTCTCAACAGCAGAGCTTCCTTTTCAGCAGTATGGAGTGAATCATTCTTACTGCTACACCTGGCTGTCAGCGTAGCTTTGTCTGGCAGCGAAACAGTGCATTCAGCCTCATTTACTGCCATTTTAAAAAACACACAGTTCCAGTCAAAAGTTTTACATTGTAGAATAATAGTGAATAATAGTGAACTATGAAGTAACACATATGGAATCATGTAGTAACCCAAAAAGTGTTTAACAAATCAAAATACATTTTATAGTTGAGATTCTTCAAAGTAGCCACCCTTTGCTTTGACAACTATGCACACACATTCTCTCAACCAGCTTCACCTGGAATTCTTTTCCAACAGTCTTGAACGAGTTCCCACATATGCTGAGCACTTGTTGGCTGCTTTTCCTTCACTCTGCAGTCCAAGTCATCCCAAACCATCTCAATTGGATTGAGGTCGGGTGATTGTGGAGGCCAGGTCATCTGATTCAGCTCTTCATCACTCTACTTCTTGGTCAAATAGCCCTTACACAGTTGGGAGGCTGGAATTAGGAAGTAATTGGAGGAAGTAAAGGACAAGCTTGCAGCCCAGGAACTACCAATGGATCTCGACTTACTCATCGCCTTAACCATCCGGATCGATGGACGGCTACAGGAACGTAGGAGGGAGAAGAGTTCTGAATGCAGTCCCAATCGCTCACTCAAGGATTCCACTTTGCATCACATGAACTCCAGAAGCCCCCGGGAGGATCCGAGTTTACCTAAGTTCCTCCAAGAGCCTCCGAAGACTTACGATTTACCTCTTTTTGAGTCGATGCAACTCGGCAGGGCTAGGCTGTCTCCAGCCGAACGCGTACGCAGACTTAACACCCAGAGGTGTCTGTATTGCGGTACTGCCAGTCATTATGTGTCTACCTTTCCCTTCAGGAGACCCATCTCATTTGTAGTAATGAGTACTATGGTGGGTCTTAAGCACAATTTTGCTTCTCCCCTTACTCGCCCCCCTTTCCATGCCACTCTGTGGTGGGGGGACCAGTCCAAGTCACTCCAGATACTCATGGACTCGGGGGCCGATATGAGTCTTATAGACGTCAAGCTGGGCACCCCACTCAAACTCTTTCCATTCCCATGGATATTAGAGCGCTGGACGGACGCTCTGTAGGCCTGGTCACCCACCATATCACCCCCATCAAGCTACGAGTGTCAGGGAACCACAGCGAGATGATCCAATTCCTGCAAAATTAGTCTCGGCAGGTTCCTGTGGTATTGGGATTCTCTTGGCTCCTGCGACACAATCCCTCTATTGACTGGTCTACTGGTGCCATTGTGGGCTGGAGCCTGATCTGCCACACTCATTGCCTGAAGTCAGCTTTGCCTGCCCTGGGACATCTTCCTGGGGGCATGGAAATTGCCCCGGACCTCTCTGCCAGCCCCGCGGAGTACCAGGACCTCCAGGAGGGGTTCACTAAGGCCCGGGCCACTTCGCTTCCGCAGCACCGACAGGTATCCAAGAAGGTCAAGCCAGATGCGCTGGAATGCCGCTATAGCCCCGCGGCTACACCCCTGAA
Organism: Oncorhynchus masou masou; assembly: GCF_036934945.1. NCBI lineage: Eukaryota > Metazoa > Chordata > Actinopteri > Salmoniformes > Salmonidae > Oncorhynchus > Oncorhynchus masou. The sequence goes on from NC_088222.1 coordinate 43,670,689, forward strand.
GCTGAGACCTTTCCCCCACGCTCCAAGATCATTAGGCCCTCTGCTGTTTGTCCTCTGTTGCCCCGTACACTCTGTATACTTTCTACCTTTCCTGTGTCTAGAATTAAACCATATCTCACAGCCCTTTGTCTCCTGTTTCCAATTCACGGTATCACAATTCCAGTGGGTCGGAAGTTTACATACACTAAGTTGACTGTGCCTTTAAACAACTTGGAAAATTCCAGAAAATTATGTCATAGCTTTAGAAGCTTCTGATTGACATAATTTGAGTCAATTGGAGGTGTACCTGTGGATGCATTTCAAAAGAAATCTGATTTCAAAAGAAATCAGCCAAGACCACAGAAAAACAATTGTAGACCTCCACAAGTCTGGTTCATCCTTGGGAGCAATTTCCAAACACCTGAAGGTACAATGTTCATCTGTACAAACAATAGTACACAAGTATAAATACCATGGGACCACACAGCCGTCTTACCGCTCAGGAAGGAGACACATTCTGTCTCCTAGAGATGAACGTACTTTGGTGCGAAATGTGCAAATCAATCCCAGAACAACAGCAAAGTACCCTGTGAAGATACTGGAGGAAACAGGTACAAAAGTATCTATATCCACAGTTAAACGAGTCCTATATCGACATAACCTGAAAGGCCGCTCAGCAAGGAAGAAGCCACTGCTCCAAAACCACCATAAAAAAGCCAGACTATGGTTTGCAACTGCACATGGGGACAAAGATTGTACTTTTTGTAGAAATGTCCTCTGGTCTGATGAAACAAAAATAGAACTGTTTGGCCATAATGACCATTGTTATGTTTGGGGGAAAAGGGGGAGGCTTGCAAGCCGAAGAATACCATCCCAACCATGAAGCATGGGGTGGCAGCATCATGGTGTGGGGGTGGTTCGCTGCAGGAGGGACTGGTGCACTTCACAAAATTGATTGCGTCATGAGGTGGGAAAATTATGTGGATATATTGAAGCAACATCTCAAGACATCAGTCAGGAAGTGAAAGCTTGGTCGCAAATGGGTCTTTCAAATGGACAATGACCCCAAGCATACACCAAAGGTGTGGCACAATGGATTAAGGACAACAAAGTCAAGGTATTGGAGTGGCCATCACAAAGCCCTGACCTCAATCCTAGAGAACATTTGTGGGCAGAACTAAAAAAGTGTGTGCAAGCAAGGAGGCTTACAAACCTGACTCAGTTACACCAGTTCTGTCAGGAGAAATGGGCCAAAGTTCACCCAATTTATTGTGGGAAGCTTGTGGAAGGCTACCCAAACCGTTTGACCCAAGTTAAACAATTTAAAGGCAATGCTACCAAATACTAATTGAGTGTATGTAAACTTCTGACCCACTAGGATTGTGATGAAAGAAATACAATTTGAAATCAAACAGTCTCTCTACTATTATTCCAAAATGTCACATTCTTAAAATGAAGGGGTGATCCTAACTGACCCAAGACAGGGAATTATTCCAAGGATTAAATGTTAGGAATTGTGAAAAACTGAGTTTAAATGTATTTGGCTAAGGTGTAGGTAAACCTCCGACTTCAACTGTATACCTGTGTTTTCTGTTTGTCTGTGCCAGTTTGTTTTATTCGTTCTAACCTACCAGCGTTTTCCCTTGCTCCTGTCTTTACTCTCGTCCATGTTTTCTATTTTCCCAGTTTTGACCATTCCTGCCTGCCCTGACCCTGAGCCTGCCTGCACCTTTGCCTCCTCTCTGGATTACCGACCTCTGCCTGACCTGACTCCTGCTGTTCCGGTGCCATACACCCTGTCTGGACTATTGACCCCTGCCTGCCTTGACCTGTCCTTTGCCTGCCCCTGTTAAAATAATAAACTTCTGTTTCTTCAACACTGTCTGCACCTGGGTTATACCTTAAAATGTGATACATAATTTAATCACCCCACGACTTCATAGACAAGGAGGACTCTTTACATTTACGTATCCTAGAGATTACATTTTCAAGCTTCCCTTTTGACCCATTACCCTATTCCTTCAACCATGTGCAGTTTTCTATCATTTACCTTTTAGTGCCCCACACAGGTGCAAAAATACCTGTGTCAGTTTAACAAATTATGTAACCAGGCAAGTTCAGGCCTCTGATGCAACATTAACATAATCTTGGGTCACCGTGGCCATGTTTTGCCCTGTCATGATGAGGCATTTATATGATGCACTGCCCTAAAACGTCACTGGCTGATATTAATCTCCTCGCAATTATATTTGAACTAATGGCTTTGATATATAGCACTTTTCCAGGTGCTTAAAGCATTTTCACATATAGGGGAAAACTGCATTGCATTGCATTTACAGCATAGTCAGTGATTCATTTAGTTGGCCAGATTAACAGTATAATTGGACTGGAGAGTCCGAACCAGTTTAACATACAGATTATCCAGGGGTGAATATTACTTAATTAGGGGTAAACCAAGCTAACGCTTAATTATTCCATGTGAATAGATGAATGGAATGTTGTGTGGCCAATCGGAGATCGAGCCCATTAGCACAACGCAGAGATGATACTTAATTATCTGATAGCTTACATCGAAAATATACAGAGGACTAAACTTATTAATTTAAAATGCAGGTAGCATAGTGGTTAGAGTGTTGGACCAGTAAACAAAAGGTTGCTGGATCAAATCTCAGAGCTGATAAGGTAAAGATCTGCCCCGGAGCAAGGCAGTTTCATGGGCGCTGAAGATGTTGAAGTCAATTAAGGCAGCCCCCCGCACCTCTTTGATTCTGAGTGGTTGGGTTAATTGTGGAAGACACATTTCAGTTGAAGGCATTCAGTTGTACAACTAACTAGGTATCTCCCTTTCATTTATGACTCTATTTTGACCCACCACAAACATCTTGTTGTCAAGGTGACCACATTTTGACACCCAGACATTATTCTATTTATGAAGATAATTACTGAGGTGAAACCCATTATTGCTCCATGCACATCAAATAACAGATCAAATATTTAAATGAGCACCAGTGTTGTATATTTCAAATAATTATTATTGCACCTCTCTCTTTCTATCTCTCGCTCCAAATCTCTTTCTGTGACTTTTTGTACTTTTTCACATGAAATGAGGCAAAGCTGAGATGAAACCTTCAGAAAGCTGATTGGATTTGGTGTATTACCAGAGCACCAGTGTTCTTTCTGTCCAGACAAGGACAAGGTCATAAATAAATGCATGATAGGACCTGACTTAAGATGATATGGCGTACATGTGAGCCTCCATCATTCCGGTCCGGATGGCACTCGAAGTCCCCAGACAAATCTCTTTTGACAGATGTGTATCGAAGGAACCAGATTCAAACATACCATTTTACTACATTGAAACAAGGTTAAATATGTGTAATCAAATATGAAATTCAACATGCATTTTATATTGGGTGGTTGAAATGAGCTTTTAATGTCACATGCACAAATACAGTGAAATGCCTTTCTTGCAAGCTCTAAATTCATCAATGGAGTAATCAATAAATATGTAATACTAGACTCGCTGGCACGAAAATAGGCACGAATGATCAGTTCCTGAACGAAATTGCAGAATGGCGCAAAGTTATGTACCGACTCTTCAAAGTGAATAGAATAAAAAGGAAACATGTAGCTCTCCTGGCTGATAAAATGTACATTGATAACCAACTGTTCCGAGACACCAAGACTACGCCATGGATATTGTAAATAATACAAATTTCCAATAGAGAAGTCGAATAATGTAACACCCAATACTATCCATGGTAGGGTATTGTCACACCCTGACTATAGTTTATTTGTATGTTTCTATGTTTTGGTTGGTCAGGGTGTGATCTGAGTGGGCAATCTATGTTTGATGTCTTGTTTTTCTATATCTATGTCTGGCCTGATATGGTTCTCAATCAGAGGCAGGTGTTAGTCATTGTCTCTGATTGGGAACCATATTTAGGTAGCCTGGGTTTCACTGTGAGTTTGTGGGTGATTGTTCCTGTCTCTGTGTTTTGCACCAGATAGGGCTGTTTTTTTGTTTTCCACGTTTATTGTTTTGTAGTGTTCATGTTTATCTGTTTTTACTAAACATGAATCAATATAACCACGCTGCGTTTTGGTCCTCCTCTACTTCACCACAGGAAAACCCTGACAGAATCACCCACCACAAACGGACAAAGCGGCGTGGTAACAGGCAACAGCGGAAACAGGAGCAACAAAGAGAGGAAAGGACATGGGAACAGATTCTGGACTACACTACGTGGGAAGAAATAGACAGGTGGGCGGCCGACCCAGGAGGAGTGCCCGAGCCCGCCTGGGATTCACTGGAGCAGTGCGAAGAGGGGTATAGAAAAATGGAGTTGTTGAAGCAAGCACGGCGGCGCGATAGGAAGCCCGGGAGTCAGCCCCAAAAATTTCTTGGGTGGGGGCTAACAGGGAGTATGGCTACGCCAGGTAGGAGACCTGCGCAAACTCCCTGTGCTTACCGGGGGGCTAGAGAGACCGGGCAGGCACCGTGTTATGCTGTGGTGCGCACGGTGTCTCCAGTGCGGGTGCATAGCCCGGTGCGTTCTATTCCAGCTCTGCGTATCGGCCGGGCTAGATTGAGCGTCGAGCCAAATGCCGTGAAGCCGGCTCTACGCATCTGGTCCCCAGTGCGTCTCCTTGGGCCGGCTTACATGGCACCAGCCTTACGCTCGGTGTCCCCGGTTCGCCTGCATAGTACAGTGCGGGCTATTCCACCTTGCCGCACTGGCAGAGCGACCGGGAGTATTCAACCAGGTAAGGTTGGGCAGGCTCGGTGCTCAAGAGCTCCAGTGCGCCTGCACGGTCCGGTCTACCCAGTACCACCTCCACACCCCAGCCCTCCGGTGGCAGCTCCCCGCACCAGGCTTTCTGTGCGTGTCCTCGACCCAGTACCACCAGTGCCAGCACCACGCATCAGATCCACTGTGTGCCTCGCCTCTCCAGCGCTGCTAGAGCCCTCCTCCTCTCCTGTGCTGTTGGAGTCTCCCGCCTGTCCAGTGCTGCCAGAGCCTTCCTCCTCTCCTGTGCTGTTGGAGTCTCCCACCTGTTTAGCGCTGTCAGAGCCTTCCGCCTCTACAGTGTTGCCGGAGCCTCCTGCCCGTTTAGAGCAGCCAGAGCTGCCAGTCTACATGGAGCAGCCAGAGCTGCCAGTCTGCATAGAGCAGCCAGAGATGTCAGTCTGCATGGAGCAGCCAGAGCTGTCAGTGTTTAGTGCAGCCAGAGCTGCCAGTCTGCATGGTGCAGCCAGAGATGTCAGTCTGCATGGAGCAGCTGGAGCTGCCAGTCTGCATGGAGCTGCCAGTCTGCAAGGAGCTGCCAGTCTGCATTGAGCAGCCAGAGCTGTCAGTCTGCAAGAAGCCGCCAGAGCTGTCAATCTGCATGGAGAAGCCAGAGCCGCCAGTCAGCATGAAGCAGCCAGAGCTGCCAGTCAGCGTGGAGCAGCCAGAGCAGTCAGTCTGCCAGGATCCGCCAGTCAGCCAGACTCTTCCAGATCTGCCAGTCAGCCAGACTCTTCCAGATCTGCCAGTCAGCCAGACTCTTCCAGATCTGCCAGTCAACCAGACTCTTCCAGATCTGCCAGTCAACCAGACTCTTCCAGATCTGCCAGTCAACCAGACTCTTCCAGATCTGCCAGTCAGCCAGACTCTTCCAGATCTGCCAGTCAACCAGACTCTTCCAGATCTGCCAGTCAACCAGACTCTTCCAGATCTGCCAGTCAGCCAGACTCTTCCAGATCTGCCAGTCAGCCAGACACTTCCAGTTCTGCCAGTCAGCCAGACTCTTCCAGATCTGCCAGTCAGCCAGACTCTTCCAGATCTGCCAGCCAGCCAGGATCTGCCAGAACTGCCAGCCAGCCAGGATCTGCTGGATTCAACTACCTGGCTGAGCTTCCTCTCAGTACTGGGCTTCCTCTCAGTACTGGGCTTCCTCTCAGTGCTGGGCTTCCTCTCAGTGCCGGGCTTCCTCTCAGTGCCGGGCTTCCTCTCAGTGCCGAGCTGCCCCCCAGTGCCGAGCTGCCCCCCAGTCCCGAGCTGCCCCCCAGTCCCGAGCTGCCCCCCAGTCCCGAGCTGCCCCCCAGTCCCGAGCTGCCCCCCAGTCCCGAGCTGCCCTTCTGTCCCGAGCTGCCCTTCTGTCCCGTGTTATTTAGTAGGGTTGCCGTGGCTAGGAGGTCAAGGAAGCGGACAAGGTGGGGGAGGACTACGGTGAAGTGGAGGCCACGTCCAGCACCGGAGCCGCCACCGCGGACAGATGCCCACCCAGACCCTCCCCGATAGGTTCAGGTTTTGCGGCCGGAGTCCGCACCTTGGGGGGGAGGGGTACTGTCACACCCTGACCATAGTTTATTTGTATGTTTCGGTTGGTCAGGGTGTGATCTGAGTGGGCATTCTATGTTGGATGTCTTGTTTGTCTATTTCTATGTCTGGCCTGATATGGTTCTCAATCAGAGGCAGGTGTTAGTCATTGTCTCTGATTGGGAACCATATTTAGGTAGCCTCGGTTTCACTGTGTGTTTGTGGGTGATTTTGCACCAGATAGGGCTGTTTTTGGTTTTCCACATTTATTGTTTTGTAGTGTTCATGTTTATCTGTTTTTATTAAACATGAATCAATATAACCACGCTGCGTTTTGGTCCTCCTCTACTTCACCACAGGAAAACCCTGACAGGTATGTAATAAAAAACGGGACAACAATAAAATACAACAATTGATGAAGAAAGGAACTACATATACACTGTACCATTCAAGATAGTATTCAACATGTTCTATTTATAGTACTTATACAGTGCCTTGCGAAAGTATTCGGCCCCCTTGAACTTTGCGACCTTTTGCTAAATTTCAGGCTTCATACATAAAGATATAAAACTGTATTTTTTTGTGAAGAATCAACAACAAGTGGGACACAATCATGAAGTGGAACGACATTTATTGGATTTTTCAAACTTTTTTAACAAATCAAAAACTGAAAAATTGGGCGTGCAAAATTATTCAGCCCCCTTAAGTTAATACTTTGTAGCGACACCTTTTGCTGCGATTACAGCTGTAAGTCGCTTGGGGTATGTCTCTATCAGTTTTGCACATCGAGAGAATGAAATTTTTCCCCATTCCTCCTTGCAAAACAGCTCGAGCTCAGTGAGGTTGGATGGAGAGCATTTGTGAACAGCAGTTTTCAGTTCTTTCCACAGATTCTCGATTGGATTCAGGTCTGGACTTTGACTTGGCCATTCTAACACCTGGATATGTTTATTTTTGAACCATTCCATTGTAGATTTTGCTTTATGTTTTGGATCATTGTCTTGTTGGAAGACAAATCTCCGTCCCAGTCTCAGGTCTTTTGCAGACTCCATCAGGTTTTCTTCCAGAATGGTCCTGTATTTGGCTCCATCCATCCTCCCATCAATTTTAACCATCTTCCCTGTCCCTGCTGAAGAAAAGCAGGCCCAAACCATGATGCTGCCACCACCATGTTTGACAGTGGGGATGGTGTAGTCAGTGTGATGAGCTGTGTTGCTTTTACGCCAAACATAACGTTTTGCATTGTTGCCAAAAAGTTCAATTTTGGTTTCATCTGACCAGAGCACCTTCTTCCACATGTTTGGTGTGTCTCCCAGGTGGCTAGTGGCAAACTTTAAACGACACTTTTTATGGATATCTTTAAGAAATGGCTTTCTTCTTGCCACTCTTCCATAAAGGCCAGATTTGTGCAATATACGACTGATTGTTGTCCTATGAACAGAGTCTCCCACCTCAACTGTAGATCTCTGCAGTTCATCCAGAGTGATCATGGGCCTCTTGGCTGCATCTCTGATCAGTCTTCTCCTTGTATGAGCTGAAAGTTTAGAGGGACGGCCAGGTCTTGGTAGATTTGCAGTGGTCTGATACTCCTTCCATTTCAATATTATCGCTTGCACAGTGCTCCTTGGGATGTTTAAAGCTTGGGAAGTCTTTTTGTATCCAAATCCGGCTTTAAACTTCTTCACAACAGTATCTTGGACCTGCCTGGTGTGTTCCTTGTTCTTCATTATGCTCTCTGCGCTTTTAACGGACCTCTGAGACTATCACGGTGCAGGTGCATTTATACGGAGACTTGATTACACACAGGTGGATTGTATTTATCATCATTAGTCATTTAGTTCAACTTTGGATCATTCAGAGATCCTCACTGAACTTCTGGAGAGAGTTTGTTGCACTGAAAGTAAAGGGGCTGAATAATTTTGCACACCCAATTTTTCAGTTTTTGATTTGTTAAAAAAGTTTGAAATATCCAATAAATGTCGTTCCACTTCATGATTGTGTCCCACTTGTTGCTGATTCTTCACAAAAAATACAGTTTTATATCTTTATGTTTGAAGCCTGAAATGTGGCAAAAGGTCGCAAAGTTCAAGGGGGCCGAATACTTTCGCAAGGCACTGTATATAGATAAGAGAGCTATAGAAGAAAGGACAATTATTGAAATAATACATTTTCCAATATAGCAACACAAAAGTACTCAAAAGCCCGAAATGAGGTAGAAATCAACATGGTAGAGATAAAAACAAAGAAAACAGAGGACATAGAAGGCACAGTATGTATGTATGAGCGGGTGAATATGATTTTCTGATTGGAATAGTGTGGTGAGTTAATGGTTGCAAATGCCAGAGCCCATGTGTGCCTGTGAGCAGCAGTTGTGACAGAGTTTTCAAATTGGTGCAGATACGGGATATACATTTTCAAATGCATTACAAATCGAGTCTATTTATTTATTGTCCTATCATGATGGAACGGTCACCAACCCTATACCCTAGACACCCACCTGATGGACCCACACACTAAAGGCCTACTGCAACTAGCCCATTTTCAGCCAAGACAGAAAGAAAAACATGGTCAGAGGACTACAAAAGCAGCACCGCCCCCTCAAGAGTCTGAGAATGCTTAGCAGGGTTGGTCACCCCGGGTGGGTGAGCATAATATACAAGGAATTTCTGAAAGCTGCTATTGAGAACCTTGACGACCTTGTACCTAGCCTGTGGGAATTCCGTAGGAGACCCCCACCCAGGTAATGGCAGTGCTGACAACACTAGCTGCAGTAACCCATGGGGAGAGGGTCACACACAGACAATCCGAGAAGGGGGAAATTATTGTGGCCCTGGCGAAACAAAATAATACAAAAAATGACTGCCCAGAGATGCTTGGGAAAATGGTCACAACGGGGGACCAGCGTGTGTGTGTTTCAGGGTAGGGGGGTGTATCTGAGATCCATCAGCTAGGACTTGACATTGGTTAAGCAGATCTCCCCATTCTTGCTCAATTTTGCATGCCTTCTCTAACAGCTACAACTGTATACACATTCGCACATGATAGGTTGCTGGTTCTGGTCCCCGTCTTTGACTTGGTGGGAGAACTGTTGACATGCTCTTGGGCGGGGGCTTGAACCTGGTTGCTCCTATAGGTTGTTCTGTATGGGGGTCTGTTGGATGTCTGAATGTAATGTAAATGTTGAGTGGTTTCACTGCAGATAGATTGTAAGAAACACACACGCACTCACGGGACCCTGGACATCTATCTTTTGGTGTTTTTCAGAGTCAATAGAAAGGTCTCTTTTTATTTATTTACTTTACCTTTAATTTACTAGGCAAGTCAGTTAAGAACAAATTCTTATTTTCAATGACGGCTTAGGAAAAGTGGGTTAACTGCCTGTTCAGAGGCAGAACGACAGATTTGTACCTTGTCAGCTCGGGGATTCGAACTTGCAACCTTTTGGTTACTAGTCCAATGCCCTAACCACTAGGCTACCCTGCCTCCCCTGCTGCCCTAGTAAGAATCACGGTCATTTCTTTGTGTCTTGGTTTGTTGGCGACATTTATATAAATAATGGAAAATGTATGCTTACCACGCTGCACCTTGGTCCAGTCATTTCCACGACTATGTCCGTGACACTGTGTCCGTAAAATGTATAAAGTATGTATAAGCCGGAAGTAGGGTTAAGGGAAAATAATATGGGGGATTGGAAATTATGCAGACAATTACACTGGTAGAAGCCACAATCTAGCTGCAATATTTAAGCTGATCTACCGCCTAATAATAATAATTTTTAAAATAATAATAATAAAATGTTATTAGTCACATACACATGGTTAGCAGACAATGCGAGTGTAGCGAAATGCTTGTGCTTCTGGGTTCTGACAGTGCAGTAATATCTAACAAGTAATCAACTACTTAATACACACAAATCTAAAGGGGTGAATGAGAATATGGACATATAATTATTTGGATGAGCGGCATTAGCAAGGTGCAGTATATGGTATAAAATACAGTATATGTAAGATATGTAAACATTATTAAAGTGCCATTATTTAAAGTGCCATTGTTTAAAGTGACTGGTCTCAATGTAGGCAGCAGCCTCTCTGAGTTAGTGATTGATGTTTAGGAGTCTGATGGCCTTGAGATATAAGATATTTTTCAGTCTCTCGGTCCCAGCTTTGACACACCTGTACTGACCTGATAGTGGGGTGAACAGGCAGTGGCTCGTGTGGTTGTTGTCCTTGATGATCTTTTTGGCCTTCCTGTGAGGTCGGATGCTGTAGGTGTCCTGGAGGGCAGGTAGTTTGCCCCTAGTGATACGTTGTGCAAATCGCACCACCCTCTGGAGAGCCTTGCAGTTGACTTGTGATCGCAAGTCTAGTAGATGGCTATTGCCTTAACTGTGTGTTACAATTTAGCAAGTTGTTAGACTGGCTTTTATAAGTAACCTAGTGTCTAAATGTCCCCCCTTCCCTAATTATACAACATACAGACAAAGTATTAGGCCTAACAGGCAGTACTAGGCTACATGATCTGTCTTTCTCTGTTTTCTTCCTGCAGTACCTTGATTGCACCACAGCAGATGATCTGTCATTTCTCACAGACACAGCACTCGGAGCAGCCGAACCAGAACTTTTAGCAAATAAATTGGTTAATTTAAAACATTTAGTAGTGATGACCTTAAGGGCCTTTTTTTGTTTCTCTAACTTTTTCGGCAAACAACCTAATGTTTTTTTGTTTTGAGTGTCTGACAGAGGCAGAGCGGGTCTAACTCTTTGATGATGTGCGTTTGACTTTTAATGTGAATTTGTGCCACCTCAGCTCAGCCAATCAGAAAACCGGTGGCCAGCCGTTGACCCCTGGTCAGCCTAATGCTCATGAGCTGCCGGCTGTGCCAAGTGGAAAGCGCATTCGGAAACTATTCAGACGCCTTTACTTTTTCGACATTTTGTTACGTTAGAGCCTTATTCTTAAATTGATTAAATAATACTTTTCCTTCATTAGTCTACTCACAATACCCCATAATGACATAATGACATAATGACATAATGAGTGAAAACAGGTTGTTTTTAGAAATGTTTCCAAAAATAAGTATTCAGACCCTTTGCTATGAGACGTGAAATTGAGCTCAGGTGCATCCTGTTTCCATTGATCATCCTTGAGATGTTTCTACAACTTGGAGTCTACTTATGGTAAATTCAATTGATTGGACATGATTTGGAAAGGCACACACCTGGCAGTATAAGGTCCCACAGTTAACAGTACATGTCAGAGCAAAAACCAAGCCATGAGGTCAAAGGAATTCTGTAAAGCTCAGAGACAGAACTGTGTCGAGGCACAGATCTGGGGAAGGATAATAAAAAATGTATTCAGTATTGAAGGTCCCCAAGAACACAGTGGCCTCCATCATTCTTACATGGAAGAAGTTTGGAAACTTCCAAGACTCTTCATCGAGCTGGCTCCCAAACTGGCCAAACTGAGCAATCATGGGAGAAGGGCCTTGCTCAGATAGGTGACCAAGAACCTGATGGTCACTCTGACAGAGCTCCAGAGTTCCTCTGTGGAGATGGCAGAACCTTCCAGAAGGACAACCATCTCTGCAGCACTCCACCAATCAGGCCTTTATGGTAGAGTGGCCAGAGGGAAGCCAGTCCTCAGTAAAATGCACATGACAGCCCGTTCGGAGTTTGCCAAAAGGCACCTAAAAAAACTCAGACGAGTGAAACATGGTGGTGGCAGCATCATGCTGTGGGGATGTTTTTCAGTCGCAGGGGCCGGGAGACTAGTCAAAGATGAACGGAGCAAAGTACAGAGAGATCCTTGATGAAAACCTGATCCAGAGCACTCAGGACCTCAAACTGGGGTGAACATTCCCCTTCCAACAGGACAACGACCCTAAGCACACAGCAAAGACAATGCAGGAGTGGCTTCGGGACAAGTATCTGAATGTCCTTGAGTGGCCCAGTCAGAGCCCGGACATGAACCCAATCAAATATCTCTGGAGAGACCTGGACATAGCTGTCCAGCAACGCTCCCCATCCAACCTGACAGAGCTTGAGAGGATTTGCAGAGGACAATGTGAGTAACTCCCCAAATATAGGTGTGTCAAGCATGTAGCGTCATACCCAAGAAGAGTTGAGGCTGTAATCACTGCCAAAGGTGCTTTAACAAAGTACTGAGTAAAGGGTCTGAATACTTATGTAAATGTGATATTTCAGTAGTTGTCTTTATAAATATGCAAAGAAAATCATAAAAACTGTTTTTACTTAGTCATTATGGGGTATTGTGTTTAGAATAAGGCGTAATAATAACGTGACAAAATGTGGAAGAAGTTAAGGGGTCTGAATTATTTCTGAATGCACTGTATATTTGTATATACACAGAACAAAAATATAAATTCAACATGCAGCAATTTCAAAGATTTCACTGAGTTCCAGTTCATATTAGGAAATCAGTCAATTTAAATAAATAAATTAGGCCCTAACCTTTGGATTTCACATGACTGGGAATACAGATATGAATATGTTTGTCACAGATACCTAAAAAAAACATCATAAAACCAGTCAGTATCTGGTGTGACCACCATTTGCCTCATGCAGCACGTCACATCGCATTCACATAGAGTTGATCATGCTGTTGATTGTGGCCTGTAGAATGTTGTCCCACGCCTCTTCAATGGCTGTGCGAAGCTGTTGGATATTGGCGGGAATTGGAACACGCTGTTGTACAATTAGATCCAGAGCATCCCAAACATGCTCAATGAGTGACTTGTCTTGTGAGTATGCAGGCCATGGAAGAATTGGGATATTTTCAACTTCCAGATCCTTACGACATGAGGCCGTGCATTATCATGCTGAAACATGAAGTGATGGAGGAGGATTAATTGTACGAGAATGGGCCTCAGGATCTTGTGACGCTATCTCTGTGCATTCAAATAGCCATTGAAAAAAGGCAATTGTGCTCGTTGTCCTGCATGCATGAAATTCACTCAACTTTTCCCCCTTAGTTAACATATCTCAACATCAAGATTTCTCTTTACTGTGGTAATTGTGATCGAATCAACGCAATGTTAGCCAGTTTCAATGCAACATACCAAAACAAAACAAACTATGCAAGACTTAATATGCAAAACTAACTACGCAAGAGATTTTGTTAGAGGCAGACACATTGGAGCATGATTCTATTGCATTAACAAATGACTCAGCCCTTACTCTATACAGACCGGTGTGGCATAACCAATCAGAGCTGCCGTAGGCCTACAGTATATGCAAATAGACCATTGCCATATGGATCTGTGCCATTCACTTTGAACTGTACTGAGTTTATAGCATGAGCAGTGGTGAGTAGATGCGCTTGTTTTGAGATCAAAGCGAGAGCTTCATGTAGCCACATGTGCACATTTGTTCATATCCTTTGCTAGTTAGTGAGTTATTAGCCCAGTTATATATAATTTCTAATCAGCAATGGGGGAGTGATTTCTTCCTACTAGAGCACAAAACGTGTACATTTTGAAAAGCAAGTCGGGTAACAAGCTTTTTTTTGTCTTAAAGGGGCAGTCTTAAAGGGGCAGTGTTGTATTTTGAGACAGTAGCCATTGGGCAGAGGGTAGCATAATTTATCTGATTCTCTGTAACAGTGGTATTGGAATAATAAAGCATTTTATTTTGTTAAGTGGTTTATTGCATCAAACAACACAGTAATATTTTCAACATTTTGTCTGAAGGACAAGCGGATCAAGAGGTTAATGTCAAAAACGGCATGTTTTTTTATTTATTTTTCTCATGGAATGAAGGCCACCACACATTGTCTGCTACTGTAGGCTGAATGATAGAACAGCTATTTCCATGTTAAAATGTTATTGGATATATTTTCTCCATTGTTTTTGATGGTAGGTCACTCTGGTATGATCAAATAGCCACAGTAGCCTACTTGACCAATGTCTGAGTGTTCGCAGTGTTCACAATGTTCAAGTTTGTGCTCAGCAGACACAAATTAGAGAGAACATGTTTTGCTTGCCACTAGCTTAAATAGACTGGTTCTCGGCAGAAAAGAGGCAATAAACAGACTGCATTGAAATTGGACTCCTTTGGAATGACAATGATGTGATATTCACCCTATCTCCCTTGTGTATCCTTACACACAATGTTAATGTGAAGTGTCAAATTAACTGGGGCTGCTAATTAACAAGCAGGAACAGTGCGTTTGTATGTGGGAAATAAAAAGAAAGAGTGAGAGTGAGAGAACAAGCATGAAGTGAGTGAGTGAGTGAGTGAGTGAGTGAGTGAGTGAGTGAGTGAGTGAGTGAGTGAGTGAGTGAGTGAGTGAGTGCAAAAAGTGACAGCATCTGACACACTGGCATACTGTAAATATTTATTGCACTTGTTGGAAGTGATTAGTATATCGCTTTGTGCTGTGTTCAGATGGGGTTTCTGGAGCAGCCATCTGCCAGGGCTCTGCCAGGACTAAATGGTGCACCTCTGCCCATTATTTGTCTGGATTATAAATGGCTGTGGTCCCTGATTTAAGCATCTGGAACCCATGCTCTGCCTTTACAATGGAAATCTCTCTTCAATCTAACAGGGATTCATGTGGACTCAGGTTCTGTCTACAACCAATTGGCAAGCTGGCTAGCTTTAGTGCTACACACTCAATTAATAGCTATAGCTCTGTAAAGAGACGTGCCAACTTTTTAAGGCGGCAGGTAGCCTAGTGGTTAGAGCATTGGGCCAGTAACCGATAGGTTGCTGGATTGAATCCCTGAGCTGACAAGGTAAATATCTGTCGTTCTGCCCCTGAACAAGGAAGTTAACCCACTGTTCCCCAGTAGGCTGTCTTTGTAAATAAGAATTTGTTCTTAAATTACTTGCCTAGTAGAAAAAAGGTTTAAAAAAATAAATGTTACAATGAATGTAGCTGTACCGGTAGACTTACAGTCATTGTGCTCGCACTAGTTAGCATTGCCTCATGAAACTTCCTTTGAACTGCATGCATGACATCCATGAGTTCATTGGACTCTGGTAAGAAAAACTTGCCAGAATATCTCATTATTCCATTACATGCGAGTGGGTTCATTTCCTGGGTTAGTGTTAGGGTTGAGATTAGGGTTAGGTATAGTTAAAACAACTATTAAAAGTGATGGAAACAATGGCCTCCCGAGTGGGGCAGTGTTGCGGCGTCACTATATCCCAGGCTGTGTCATTACCGGCCGTGACCGTGAATCCCATAGGGCGACGCACAATTGGCCCATCTTGGTCTTGGTTTGGCTGGGGGTGGCTTTTCTTGGCTCATCATAGCAACTCCTTGTGGCGGGCCAGGCACCTGCAGGCTGACTTTAGTCGTCAGTTGAAAGGTGTTTCCTCCAACATATTGGTTAAAACTTCTTAGGGCTGAGATCCCGCTAACGGGATCGATATGACAACAGCCAGTGAAAGTGCAGGGCGCCATATTCAAAACAACAGAAATCTCATAATTAAAATTCCTCAGACATACAAGTATTTCACACCATTTTAAAGATACACTTCTTGTTTATCCCACCACAGTGTCCAATTTTAAATAGGCTTTACGGCAAAAGCACCACAAAAGATTATGTTAGGTCAGAGCCAAGTCACAGAAAAACACAGCCATTTTTCCAGCCAAAAAGAAGAGTCACAAAAATCAGAAATAGAGAGAGAATTAATCACTAACCTTTGATGATCTTCATCAGATGGCACTCGAAATCATGTTACACAATACATGTATGTTTTGTTCGATAAAGGTCATATTTATATAAAAAAAATCTCAGTATACATTGTCGCGTTATGTTCAGTAGTTCCAAAACATCCGGTGATTTTGCAGAGAGCCACATCAATTTACAGAAATACTCATCATAAATGTTGATGAAAATACAAGTGTTATACATGGAACTTTAGAAACACTTCTCCTTAATGCGTAAAACCTCCCACATAAGGCAAAACACCATAACCCACGTGTCAACAGTATGTTTATGTTACAGTAAAAAATAAAATAATTGACCATGTAAAATTATCACTGTAATTGCGAACATATTGATGTCAGAAATGCACTTCCCACAATGCGCTGTTACAGATGACTAGGTTGAATGCAGAAGCAGATTTCAGGAGCAGGACAAGGCACCCTTTATTTTTTCAATTTTTATTGAACCTTTATTAACTTGGCAAGTCAGTTAAGAACAAATTCTTATTTACAATGAAGGCATACCCCGGCCAAACCCTAACCCGGAAAACGCTGGACCAATTGTGCACCACCCTATGGGACTCGCAATCACGGCCGGTTGTGATACAGCTTGGAATCAAACGAGGGTCTGTAGTGACACCTCTCGCACTGAGATGCAGTGCATTAGACCGCTGCACCACTCAGGAGCCCCCAGTGAAGACTGATATAAGGGCATGTACGTGATCTGGCATTATGATGGTAATAATGCTTCTTGACATTGTCATAAAGTGTATTTTCTTAGTCCAAGTAAAGTGGCACAGGCTCGTCATAATGTTTCATGACAGTGTCATAAAGTGTATTGGCTACTAGTAGATGAAAAAAGCATGACTGTAAAGAATTGATTACAACAAAGGATCTAAGAAACAAACTTTCAAACCAAAGGAAACTTCTTGACAGGGAAAAAAACTAAGTTGAATAAATGTGGGTTTTGACACTCTTATATAGGTGTCATAACCAGTCCTAAAATAATGTAATACATGTCACAACATGTGTAAATATGGGTCATGAGAGTTGTTTGACCATATTATGACAAGTTATGTCAGTTATTATATATTATGACATGGTTATGACCATGTCATATAAAGTGTTACTGAATTATGCATATTGACCCAAGTAGTTTGCTTACTCTAAATTATACAGCAGGAAATATATCTCCCCGCAGGTCGCACTCTTTCCACCTGGCTAATGTGATGAAAGCCTTGGATGTTGCCAAACGAGTAAGTGGAAAATTCCATTACGACTGGGGGAGGAGGCCCTTATTTGAATTTGCCTTTCCTCCAAATGAAACTTTCGGCTCACTGTAATAGCTCCAAATATAGTTGTTAAGCAAAGGGTTGTAATGGTATCATCAACACATTTAATATTAATGATATAAACTCTATCCAGACATGATGGCATGTCCATTGTCCTGAGTCTGTAGTGAATTGACAAGGTCTGGGACTATGTTTGCTTGTGGCTGTAGACTGAAGTAATTTTGTAAGTGTGCAGGAGACCATCCATCAATACTTTTAATACAGACATCAAATAATAATAACTAAGCAGGTCAGAAAACACCCCTGTGTCACGCCCTGACCTTAGAGAGCGGTTTTATTTCTCTATTTGGTTAGGTCAGGGTGTGATGTAGGGTGGGCATTCTATGTTTTGTTTTTCTATGATTTTGTATTTCTATGTTTTGGCCGGGTATGGTTCTCAATCAGGGACAGCTGTCTATCGTTGTCTCTGATTGGGAACCATACTTAGGTAGCCCTTTCCCTCCTTTCTTTGTGGGAAGTTAACTTTGTTTGTGGCACATAGCCCTTAAGCGTCACAATAATTTTTGTATTGTTTATTGTTTTTGTTGGCGTCATCCTAATAAAAAGGAATATGCACGCTCACCACGCCGCACTTTGGTACACTTCTTTCGACGGCCGTGACACCCTGAAGCAATTTCTTTCACAAAACATGCTCCAGGTGTTTTAACAACAAATAAATGGAATTCAGCTAGGAATGCAATTAGAAACCTTTTGAGAATGCTTGTAGAATATACCAGATTACCTTTCCTCAGACATAACAATCTATTGCTGAGTCTTGTGTCACACATGGTGGTCTAAGCAAATTATCACTTTGAAATCGAAATATGAAACTTTAGTGATTAAGAATGTCCTCATTATACTAATTTTACTATTATATTGCCGGGGCGGTAGGGTAGCCTAGTGGTTAGATTGTTGGACTAGTAACCGGAAGGTTGCAAGTTCAAACTCCTGAGCTGACAAGGTACAAATCTGTCGTTCTGCCCCTGAACAGGCAGTTAACCCACCCTAGGCCACCAACCCTAGGCCGTCATTGAAAATAAGAATTTGTTCTTAACTGACTTGCCTAGTGAAATAAAAGTCAAGGTTTTCTGGTTTGCTCTTATAACATTTGCATATTGGTAACACTTTCTTTCAACGATCATCTAAATAAGTCAATAAGTCAATCATACTGTACAGCTGGTACAAACCCACAAAAAGTAGTTGTTTGACATATAGTATGGTGACAGCGTTGGGATCTTGTCACAAGACAACATGCTAAACACTATGTCAGCTTAATTGGAAATGACCTTTAACATTTCAAATCATGCTATAACGCAGATCTTCCACACGCCGGATTAAATCTATCCCTATATCTTTGAAAAGGTAACAGGTTAGCAAAAGGGCTAACCATGTGCCCTTTTGTGAAATCAGTGGTGAAGAAATTACCCAATTGTCCTACTTGAGTAAAAGTAAAGATACCTTAATAAAAAAATGACTCAAGTAAAGGTGAAAGTCACCCAGTAAATTACAACGTGAGTAAAAGTCTAAAAGTATTTGGTTTAAAATATACTATATAAGTATCAAAATTAAATGTAATTGCTAAAATATACTTAAGTATCAAAAGTAAAATGCAAGTATAAATAATTTCAAATTCCTTATATTAAGCAAAGCAGACAGACACATTTATCTAGTTTTTATTTTATTTACAGATAGCCAGGGGCTCAATCCATCACTCAGACATCGTTTACAAACTAAGCATGTGTTTAGTGAGTTCATCAGTTCAGAGGCATTGAGCAATCTCCATGTTTGTGTAACCTCCGTCCTTGGAAAGATTCTGGATTCTTTTCCAAATTTATCACTTTGGCCATGTTTTCTTGGCAACAGATTAAGCAGCCATATTGTTCTCTGATTTGGATGAATCGGTATGAACCTGAAAGGAGGAAGAAACATACAGTGCATTTGTTTAGACGCCTTGTGTTTTGATGAATTCTCAGTGATATATTTATTTCTGTTAAACCCATGGCAACAACTAATAGGTCCATATGAAATCAATCAAAAAAGGGGTGGTTGATTGAATATGTTATGAGCCAATTGTGAGTACAAGTGGAATCTACCTTTTGCTAAATATGTGTATGTGACCAATAAAATAGGATTTGACACATGGAACAGGTCAGCAGTTGATGGAAAGCTTTTCACTACTCAGTTAGCAAAGACTACTGTGCCTGTCCCAATAAAGTACACCTCTATGAAAACGATATTAAGGAAAACAACCTTTTTTCTACGTTGATGTTAGCAATTGCATTCACATCGCCATATCCAACACCTGAGAACAGCTGTTGCCTCCCAGAGCAAATCCCTAGGTTGAGCCAAATACACTGTCTGGGCTGACAACCTAGATTCAATGCCCAGTGGGTTAATCAAACACGCAAAAAATAAAACTTGCTAGCTCCATAAACAAAAAAATAATGTTTGGTGGTTATACTCTGTTTACCTTGTAATTTTCTCTCCAAATGATGACAAAGTGTAAGTGATGTGACACAGATTTTCTCCTCAATGTCCTTGTAGGTGCTGTTGATTTCAGGCCAGAAAATGTTATCCCACCACTGCATCCTTGTTTTGATATTTAATCTGTTAACACTTTAAAATAACTTTAAGGAATGCACAATATATAAATTACAGTGTTGCATTTTTACCATATGTAAGCATTTATACACCTACATAAAGTACAATCTCGCACGAGCGAACAATAGGTCCTCCGAACAAATTACTCCTCATTTGTATGTTTTGTCATATTACCTAAAATTCAATCAAATGTATTTATAAACCCCTTTTTAAATCAGCAGATGTCACAAAGTGCTTATACAGAAACCCAGCCTGTAACGGTTTTCTTGAGGTGAAGGAGAGGCGGACCAATACGCAGCGTGGTGGTTATTCATGTTTTAATTTATAAAGACACTATACATGAATAAACTAACAAAACAAGAAATGTGAAAAATACCAAAACAGCCCTATCTGGTGCAAACACAGAGACAGGAACAATCACCCACAAACACACAGTGAAACCCAGGCTACCTAAGCATGATTCTCAATCAGAGACAACTAATGTTAGAAAAACCCAAATCATAGAAAAACAAACAGACTGCCCACCCCAACTCACGCCCTGACTATACTAAATAATGACTAAACAAAGAAAATAAAGGTCAGAACGTGACAGTACCCCCCCCCAAAGGTGCGGACTCCGGCCGCAAAACCTTAACCTATAGGGGAGGGTCTGGGTGGGCGTCTGTCCGCGGTGGCGGCTCTGGCGCAGGACGCGGACCCCACTTCACCAACGTCTTAGTCCGCCTTCTTGCCCGCTTCCGTGGCCTCCTAACCACGGTGACCCTACTAAATGACCCCACTGGACAGAGGGGCGGAAGCTCTGGACAGAGGGGCGGAAGCTCTGGACAGAGGGGCGGAAGCTCTGGACAGAGGGGCGGAAGCTCTGGACAGAGGGGCGGAAGCTCTGGACAGAGGGGCGGAAGCTCTGGACAGAGGGGCGGAAGCTCTGGGCAGAGGGGCGGAAGCTCTGGGCAGAGGGGCGGAAGCTCTGGGCTGAGGGGCGGAAGCTCTGGGCTGAGGGGCTCTGGCGCCTCTGGGCTGAGGGGCTCTGGCGCCTCTGGGCTGAGGGGCTCTGGCGCCTCTGGGCTGAGGGGCTCTGGCGCCTCTGGGCTGAGGGGCTCTGGCGCCTCTGGGCTGAGGGGCTCTGGCGCCTCTGGGCTGACGAGGGGCTCTGGCGCCTCTGGGCTGACTGGCGGCACTGGCGCCTCTGGGCTGACTGGCGGCACTGGCGCCTCTGGGCTGACTGGCGGCACTGGCGCCTCTGGGCTGACTGGCGGCACTGGCGGCCCCTGGCAGACTGGCGGCACTGGAGGCACTGGCGGCTCCTGGCAGACTGGCGGCACTGGCGGCTCCTTGCAGACTGGCGGCACTGGCGGCTCCTTGCAGACTGGCGGCACTGGCGGCTCCTTGCAGACTGGCGGCACTGGCGGCTCCTTGCAGACTGGCGGCACTGGCGGCTCCTTGCAGACTGGTGGCTCCTTGCAGACTGGCGGCACTGGCGGCGCTGGGCAGACTGGCGGCACTGGCGGCGCTGGGCAGACGGGTAGCCCTGATGGCGCTGGGCAGACGGGTAGCTCAGATGGCGCTGGACAGACGGGTAGCTCAGATGGCGCTGGACAGACGGGTAGCTCAGATGGCGCTGGACAGACGGGTAGCTCAGATGGCGCTGGGCAGACGGGTAGCTCCGGCAACGCTGGAGAGGAAGGCTCTAGCAGCGCTGGACAGGCGGGAGACTCCGGCAGCACTGGAGAGGAGGAATGCTCCGGCAGCACTGGACAGGCGGGAGACTCCGGCAGCGCTGAACGGGCGGGAGACTCCGGCAATGCTGAACGGGCGGGAGACTCCGGCTGCACTGGAGAGAAGGAAGGCTCTGGCAGCGCTGGACAGGCGGGAGACTCCGGCAGCGCTGGAGAGTAGGAAGGCTCCGGCAGCACTGGACAGGTGGGAGCACCTGTAGGGATGAGACGGAGAGACAGCCTGGTGCGGGGGGGGCTGCCACCGGAGGGCTGGTGCGGGGAGGTGGTCCCGGATAGACCGGACCGTGCAGGCGCACTGGAGCTCTTGAGCACCGAGCCTGCCCAACCTTACCCGGTTGAATGGTCCCGGTCGCCCTGCCAGTGCGGCGAGGTGCTCTCTCGCCCCCCCGGTAAGCACAGGAAGTTGACGCAGGTCTCCTACCTGGCTTCGCCACACTTCCTGTGTGCCTCCCCGAAGAAATTTTTGGGGCTGACTCTCGGGCTTCCTACCGCGCCGCCGTGCTTGTCTCTCCAACTCCATTCTCCTATATCCCTCTTCGCACTGCTCCAGCGAATCCCAGGCGGGCTCCGGCACTCTTCCTGGGTCAACCGCCCACCTGTCTATTTCCTCCCAAGTAGAATAGTCCATACTCTTGCCGTCCAAAACGTCCTCCCACGTCCATTCCTCTTTTCGCTGCTCCTGCTGCCGCTGCCTGTCACCACACCGCTTGGTCCTGTTGTGGTGGGTGATTCTGTAACGGTTTTCTTGAGGTGAAGGAGAGGCGGACCAAAACGCAGTGTGGTGGTTATTCATGCTTTAATTTATAAAGACACTATACATGAATAAACTAACAAAACAAGAAATGTGAAAAAAAACAAAACAGCCCTATCTGGTGCAAACACAGAGACAGGAACAATCACCCACAAACACACAGTGAAACCCAGGCTACCTATGTATGATTCTCAATCAGAGACAACTAATGACACCTGCCTCTGATTGAGAACCATACTAGGCCGAAACATAGAAATACCCAAATCATAGAAAAACAAACAGACTGCCCACCCCAACTCACGCCCTGACCATACTAAATAATGACAAAACAAAGGAAATAAAGGTCAGAACGTGACACAGCCTAAAACCTCAAAGAGCAAGCAATGCCAATATTGCATCCATGCAATGTAAGCGTACTTACAGTTGAAGTCGGAAGTTTACATACACCTTAGCCAAATACATTTAAACAGTTTTTCACAGTTTTTCACAATTCCTGACATTTAATCCTAGTACAATTCCCTGTCCTTGGTCAATTAGGATCACCACTTTATTTTAAGAATGTGAAATGTCAGAATAATAGTAGAGAGAATTACTTATTTCAGCTTTTATTTCTTTCATCACATTCCCAGTGGGTCAGAAGTTTACATACACTCAATTAGTATTTGGTAGCAAGCTCCAGGACCGTCCCCTAAAGTTGATTCAGCTGCGGGATCTGGGCACCACCATTACAGAGCTTGCTCAGAAATGGCAGCAGGCAGGTGAGGCGAAGACTTTTGGAGGATGGCCTGGTGTCAAGAAGGGCAGCAAAGATGCCACTTCTCTCCAGGAAAAACATAAGGGAAAGACTGATATTCTGCAAAAGGTTTATGGATTGGACTGCTGAGGACTGGGGTAAGGTCATTTCCTCTGATGAATCCGCTTTCCGATTGTTTGAGGTATCCGGAAAAAAACTTGTCCGGAGAAGACAAGGTGTGCGTTACCATCAGTCTTGTGTCATGCCAACAATAAAGCATCCTGAGACCATTTATGTTGCCCATGAATAAAGAATGGTACCAACACATCCTCCGAGAGCAACTTTTCCTGACCATCCAGGAACAGTTTGGTGATGAACATTGCCTTTTCCAGCATGATGGAGCACCTTGCCATAAGGCAGGTGTGATACCTAAGTGGCTCGGGGAACAAAACATCAATATTTTGGGTCCATGGCCAGGAAACTCCCCAGATCTTAATCCCATTGAGAACTTGTGGTCAATCCTCAAGAGACGGGGGGACAAACAAAAACCCACAAATTCTGACAAACTCCAAGCATTGATTATACAAGAATGGGCTGCCATCAGTAAGGATGTGACCCTGAAGTTAATTTACAGCATGCCAGGGCAGATTGCAGAGGTCTTGAAAAAGAAGGGTCAACACTGCAAATATTGACTCTTTGCATCAACTTCATATAATTGTCAATAAAAGCCTTTGACACTTATGAAATGCTTGTAATATTTCCATAGTAACATCTGACAAAAATATCTAAAGACACTAAAGCAGCAGACTTTTTGGAAATTAATATTGGTGTCATTCTCAAAACTTTTGGCCACGACTGTATTGTTGCTTTGCCTGTTTGAAGGTTTGTCTGAGGGCAGAGCGTGATTTCTTCAAAGAGTCCGGATTAGTGTCCCACTCCTTGAAAGCGTTAGCTCTAGCCTTTAACTTGGTGCGAATCCATGACTTCTGGCTGGGATATGTACATATGGTCACTGCGGGGACGTTGTCGTCAACGCACTTATTGATGAAGCCGGTGACTGATGTGGAATACTCCTCAATGCCATTGGATAAATCCCGGAACATGTTCGAGTCTGTGCTAGCAAAACAGTCCTGTAGAGTAGCATCTGTCTCATCTGACCACTTCCATATTGAACAAGTCACGGGTACTTCCTGCTTTCATTTGAACTTGTAAGCAAGAGTCAGGAGGATAGAATTATGATCTGATTTTCCAAATAGAGGGTGAGGGAGAGCTTTGTATGCGTCTCTGTGTGTGGAGTAAAGATGGTCTATAGGTTTTCTCTCTCTGGTTGCACATGTGACATGCTGGTAGAAATTAGGTCAAATGGATTTAAGTTTTCCTGAATTAAAGACCCCGGCCACCAGAAGCAACGTTTCTAGATGAGAATTTTCTTGTTTGCTTATGGCCTTATACAGTAAATAGACAGCTACAAAACATATAGATGAAAAGTCTCTTGGTAGATAGTGTGGTCTTCAGTTTATCATGAGGTACTCTACCTCAGGCAAGCAATACCTCGAGACCTCATTAATATTAAACATTGTGCACCAGCTTTTATTAGACACACAGAGCCCGACCCCGTGTCTTACCAGACATAGCTGTTCTGTCCTGCTGATGCACGTAAACCCCCGCCATCTGTATATTATCCATAAGACATTACAGTTTTTAATATCCCGTTGGTAGGATAGTCTCGAACGGAGATCCAGTGATTGCACGTTGGCAAATAGAGCGGATGGTAGAGGCGTTTACCCACTTGCAGAGGAATTCTCACAAGGCACTCCGATCTCGGCCCCTGTATTTTTGTATTTTCTTAATTCAAATGACAGGAATTGGCCTAGGTCTCGGAGATGCAGTATATCCTTTGCGTCGGACTCATTGAAGAAAAAAATCTTTGTCCAGTTCGAGGTGAGTAATTGCGTTGTAATGGGGTGCATACTGGCGTCAGAGAGGTCAGGCGCAGGAGAGCGAAATCTGATTTACAACGGTGCCGTTTAATCAACATAAAACCACCGTCAACAGAACAATACATGAAATGGGTCAAACAAAACCCGGTAATCACCAGCATACCATGCACAAGCACTACAAGAAACTATTCCCGACAAGGACATGGGGGAAACAGAGGGTTAAATACACAACATGTAATTGATGGAATTGAAACCTGGTGTGAGGGAAGACAAGACAACACCAATGGAAAATTAAAAGTGGATCGGCAATGGCTAGAAGGCCGGTGAGGTCTACCGCCAAACGCCGCCCAAACTAGGAGAGGGACCGACTTCGGCTGAAGTCGTGACAGCTGTTCTGATATCCAAAAGCTCTTTTCGGTCATGAGAGATGGTAGCAGCAACATTGTGTACAAAATAAGTTACAAACAATGCAAAGAAACACACAAAATAGCACTGTTTGTTAGTTGGTTAGGAGCCCGTAAAACGGCAGTTCCCCCCGGCGACATTTTCCTGACAATAGGGTTTAGATTGTTCTACACCTTCCTTTCTGCCACTAACCACCTGTCTGTGCACTGTCATATGCTCACCTTCTTGATACCCTAAGCACTCATGTTGGACTCATTTTGATTTATTTGCAACAATGCCACAAATTTACTGACGTTATCTAAAAAAAGACAAGCCAAAAGTGACTAAACTCATGGGGTCTGTTTTAAAAGTTAAGAATTTACTTCATAGCCTGGTTACATTTGTAAAGTGATGAGGCTGAGTGGTCAGAAAGAGAGAAATTATCCTCATTTCAATTTAGTGCCATCACTCAAACACATGCAAATTAACTGGAAGGGACTTCGTGGTAATGCTACCGTTGTTTTCAATGTTTGAGATGGCAGATGCCTAGCGCTGCCAACAGTGAGGCACGTGTGAACAAACGACACTCGAATGCTAAAGGGTCTCCACCAAGGAGAAAATTCTCTCACTAGATGAGACATCACATCGCAGTAATCAAAGCGAGAAAGAAAGCGAGAAAAAGAGAGGGTTGGGAGTGAGGAGCATTAACAGGGGGCTGAAAGCAGACACTATACCCCCCAGAGAGGGAACAGCAGTCTATGCAGTATGCTCGGTGTATGTGAATACTCCCAACACATCTGCAGTCAACAGAAAAAGGAAAATAAGGTGGCAGGAGGCAGTGTCAGTCAACTTTACTGACAAAATGAGAGTTGATACCCCTCAGAATCTCATGTAGACACTTCTCCAAACTCAATGTCTTGTATAGTCTCTGTAGTATGCAATTAGTAACACAAACAGTGTTTAAGTAATGTTTCAGTGTCAGTGTGCATTATATCCATTCCAGACTGCTGCCGCCACAATCATAACAAGCTCCTAATTAAAAGATGGGAATGAGAACTTCAAGCAAATTATGCAAATGTTTGGGCGAACATGGGCGGATTGGCAGTCTGGAAATTCTGGAAAATGCCATAATTTATTAGGGTGGGCTTGTCAAAATGGACACACAAAAATAATAAAAATATATACACCACCGTTCAAAGGTTTGGGGTCACTTAGATATGTCCTTGTTTTTGAAAGAAAATGAAAATAACATCAAATTGATCATAAATTTACACTGTAGAGATTGTTAATGTTGTAAATAACTATTGTAGCTGGAAAACACAGATTCTTTTTATGGAATATCAGATTGGCTGAGCTGAGGTGGCGCAAATTCACATTCAAAGTAAAACTCACATCATCAAAGAGAGTGAGACCCGCTCTCATCAAAGAGAGTGAGACTGTCCATCACTCAGTCAAAACGAAACTGTGGTGGTGAAAAAGTTAGACCAAAAAAGGGCTTGAGGCCGACCCTGCTAAATGTGTGAAATTAACCGACTTATTTGCTAAAAGTTATGGTTCTGCTAGTCCGAGTGTCTGTGAGAAATGACAGATCATCTGCTGTGGTGCAGTGGAGGTACTGTAGGAAGAAAACGGAGAAAGACACTCATGCACACTGACACAGATCATGTAGCCTACTACTTACTGCCTGTTAGGCCTAATATTTTGGCTGGACTGTATATTGCATGAAATATATTTCATACCTAGGCTAATTAGGGAAGGGGGTTTCGGTGGAACAATTAGACAATAGGCTACTTGCAACATAGCCGAACAAGTCATTCGATTGGCTTTAATAACACATAGGTAAGGCAATAGCCATCTCCTAGACATTTATACAGTGCTTTTTACTAAACACAAGTCATCATGTATTGAAATGAAGGTCAATTCTGTCTGTGTGTTTTAATTGTTTTATCGCTTCTGAGTCTCAGTCTCTTCAGCCCAGTGAGTTTATGAGTTGTAGTAACAATTGACTCTGGTGTCAGATTACATTACATAGCCACTGCACTGAAGGCTGGAAAGTCCCGCCTATCTTCCGCTTATTTCATTCGCTGAAAGGCCTGTCACTTCTTGGCAGAAAAATATGCATAAGCACACAGCCCTTTCAAACTAAGCACAGCACTGGAACTCTATCAACATAAACTAGTGCCGGCATCGCTCTTTGACAAACACAGATGGTTGTATATTGAATTAAATAGAAGAAAACCGAGACAGGGAGAGAGTGCCAGTTCCATAATGTAGCCAGTGGCTACTGCCAAAACAGTACCCATTGACTTATAT
Source organism: Oncorhynchus masou masou (assembly GCF_036934945.1). Classification (NCBI taxonomy): domain Eukaryota; kingdom Metazoa; phylum Chordata; class Actinopteri; order Salmoniformes; family Salmonidae; genus Oncorhynchus; species Oncorhynchus masou. The sequence goes on from NC_088222.1 coordinate 43,698,437, forward strand.
AATACCTTATAACAGCCAAACTACATATTTCAAATTTGTGCATTTCAAGTGTTCCACCCTGTCCATTTCAGATAAGTCTTCAAATATTAGGCTACATACAATTCAATTGAAGAAAACAGAGCTGGAAGGAGAGAGAGAGAGTGACTGCCAGTTTGTTAATGTTTTGCTGGTAACACTTTATTTTAAGGGTCCGTAATAAACCATTTATACATTGTGTGTTCACCATTTATGACCCATGTTGAGGCTGAATTTTTTTGTCCCAGTCCGCCCTTGGTAGTGGTGAAACTGTAGTTCTGGCGCCTGACCAGGTTGCACAGCTGGGACAAGGGACGTATCCTTCCTGTATTACTGGCAGGATATTCCAGGCTGTGTGGTGATCAGTTCCCAACATTTGGGTGTAGGCACCCAAAGGTTGGGGCAATGTGGGCAGGTGTAGCTGAAATACCCAGGCTGATTTTTTTTGTCGTCCCAGTCTGCCCCTGTGAGCGAAACTGTGATTCAAATGACAATGGTACTGTTTCAAAGATGGGCTTGGTTCAGACTGGGCCCGTTTCCCAAACCCTCCTTTCCCAGATGGCCTGCCCTGCTGTATCCCAGAGGGCCTTGCCAGGGAATGTGTGTGATTATAGGCAGTCTGTCATTCCATACGCCTACTAATTACCATCTCTGTTTGATGGGCGGCTGACATGTGCTTACGAGGGACAGTATTTCGCACAAAGATTCTTTATGAGCTGGACTCGGACAGGCAGGCATCCTGGCGCTCCTCTTCACCTACCCTGTACCTACCAACGGTTCCTCCCTCCGTAATGCCAAGCCCTCAGTCACCTAGCTGATTCCATTCCAATCACAATTTGGGCCTTTTAAAGGGGCGGTTGAATAGGAGAGATTTCGAGCTGTTGCAGATGGTTAAGATAAATGGTACATGTCCCAATTGTCTGCCTTAATTACGTTTTTTTCTTTTCCTGTGAGAGGCTGGTGTGCGTGTTATTAACAAATCATTACATTGAGTGCCTCTCATATTTCATAAAAGTCCCAGATAATTGGGTTTGTTTGCCTTTTATTTATCCAATGGCCGGAACCATCATTATTCCCTCCTCTTCATAGTGAAAATAGCTTATTATCGCATTATCTCAATGTCTTTCAGCATTTATACTGTAAATGTCTTGCTAAATCCAATGCTGCGTTTTTTTTTTTACCTTTATTTTACTACAAATTAAGAACAAATTCTTATTTTCAATGACGGCCTAGGAACAGTGGGTTAACTGCCTGTTCAAGGGCAGAACGACAGATTTGTACCTTGTCAGCTCGGGGATTCGAACTTGCAACCTTTCGGTTACTAGTCCAACACTCTAACCACTAGGCTACCCCGCCGTTCACTTGCTATCAGAGTTATTGCAAGTTCCTAGCTACAACTGGGACATTTCTATTGAAGGAATCTCCAAATCGGGAAATTACATGTGGAAAACTGACTTTTTAACTTTTCAACCAAAAGATGACAAATATATTTTTGATAATTACAATAACGGTACTGTAGCTAGTTTGAGCATATTGTCAATGTTAAGCAAACTAGCTTATTTTACTATAAGCTATTTATCAAGCTAGCTAAAATGTTATTTGTTGAAGAATTGTTCTGACCAAAAAACACATGAATGAATTGAAGTCGTATTTCTGATATCAAAATCCGTTGAGATAACCTTTGATTCAGAGGTGTGACTGAGATGATTTAGGCTGCTTAGGATGATATACTTATATTGGGGCTACACGGGTCACAAATCACTGACTGTCTTTTTTGTTTTTTTTAAACAGCAAACGAGTCTAGGCCCAATCCTAATCCAACCCTTTTTAGCGATGTTTATGGTCCTGTAGGGCAAAGTTCATGATAAAAGGAAATCTCTTAAAAATATATATACGTTTGATGTTTATTTTCCTACTCCTGTCGCATTTCAATTTCACAATGTCTAACCTAGGGCCATGTTAAATGTGGTAGGTGGAAATCTGTACCTCGTTGGCAAATCCCCTTAATTCATTATTCTCTAGGAGAGACAATTTAAGAACTGCACAGCTGAAAATAATTGCATCTGCAATGCTCATTCAATCACCCTTGGGCTGAAATAACTCTGTCATAGCAATCCTTCTGCATGTGCCAAATTGACACTAGAGCTATATCCCAAAGTAGCAAAGTTATCTCCTAAACACCCATTATAATTGAACTCCATAATTCTAATAATGAGTTTTGTATGAGCAGGTTGTTGTCAAAAGATCTGAGTGATTTCCTTGAGTGGAGTAAAGCTTTGATGGTTTCCATAGCGCTCTAAAATGTATGCAAATAAGCTGTTTTGCACATCTCTATAGAAATTGACCTACTTCTCACATGTTGCAATAGATACAGTATGCTGCATTGGAATATTCTCAACCAGCTAAAGCATATCACCACTTTATAAAACGTCAGAATAAATCATTTCAGAAATCAGAACTGGGACACACTCTTGTAACCCATCGGCAGCAGATACGTCTGGACTCGTGAGGCTGAGGATCATTGACACGTGCGGAGTGCTAAAATTAGTAGTCAATAACCTGCCACTTCATTGACTGATCCACTAAGTATGAATCAAGATGATTTATTTCCAAATGCGTTGAAGAACGCAGGCTGACGTTAATTGGGATGAATCTCGTCTTGGAGGCAAAGCTGAGCAATTTCCACTAGATGGCCAAGCTGCAAAGTCAAAATAGGTTATGTATTGTAAAGAAAAAAACTGTTTTTTTTGTTGTTGATTTTTAGTCTTAATTTAAGGTTAGGGTTAGGCATAATGTCAGCAGCGTGGTTAAGGTTAATGTCGGACTGTGACTGTGGCTATGCAAGCTAGTGACTAACCTGTAAAGCTGCCTCCAGGACATGAGTCATCCCAATGAATGCCAACTTGCTTGAAAAACACTGCTAAAGTGTTGTGAGGGTAAAGTGTTGAAAAACATTATTTATTGTACACTATACCTGAGGCAGTAGTTTACACTCATTACAATAGATGTACTGCACTGTAGATGTACTTCACCTGAACACGTTCCACAATGAATGCACCCTCTATCATTAAGCTAATACTTCACGCATTACTGCAAATACTTTGTTTTTAGAGGAGGATACAAGCACATTCTTTAACCATTGCATTACAGTTGTATTTAAGTTGATAGACGAACAATTGACAATGACAACAGTTTTGTTCCGATGTTGTTCCAATCAATGTTTTTTCAGGTGATCGTAAAATCTATCGACATGTCTGTCTCAGATCATAGACATCCTCATTTGCCGTCAATCAATTAGCATAATTATGTGCCATAATGCACCAAAGCTGTTTTCTCAGTACCATCACCATAAATCATAGCTTAAAAGAGAATCCCTCCAGTCATTGTGGAACTAGCAAACCAATGACAATGAGTATTATGGAAGAAAGGGATATTATTGAGGAGTCCAAATCATCTTTATTGGCTGTGGGAATAATTCCAATTTTTATTTCTTAAACATTCTATTGATTTTGCCAAATCACTGCCTTTACAATTTATTGCTCTGTCTGCCTCCCTTTCTGTGGCCAAATGAATTATGGCTACTTGTGCTTTTGCATAAACCATTCATTGGCCAAACTAGCTCCAGCAAATTCTGTAAGGACCCCTCAGATCCACCCCAGCATATGGGTGATTCTGCAACTTTGGACACTCTGGCCCTGAAAGTTTTCAGAAATTAAAACTTAATGAAACACCATTTTACCAGAAGTATTATAATTGTCTTTGATTTGTCTAGTAACAATATCTAATAATGACTGCTATCATTGTAACGGCTTTCTTCTGTTGAAGGAGGAGCGGACCAAAATTCAGCGTGGTATTTTTGAGACATGTTTAATAAAGAATGAAAGTAGACTAGACGTGAAATAATTGAACATGAACAATACAAAAACAACAAACGGAACGTGAAAACCTAAACAGTCCTATCTGGTGAAGACACAGAGACAGGAACAATCACCCACGAAAACACTCACAGAATATGGCTACCTAAATATGGTTCCCAATCAGAGACAACGATAATCACCTGACTCTGATTGAGAACCGCCTCAGGCAGCCATAGACTATGCTATACACCCCACACAACCCCAAGACGAAACACACCACAAATAAACCCATGTCACACCCTGGCCTGACCCAATAAATGAAGATAAACATAATAAATATAGACCAGGGCGTGACAATCATACTATTCAAGAATGTATATTTTTGTCATTTTTCCCAGACAGCCATAGACAAATGTTATTTTCTCACGTCATTAAACAACCATTTATAACACATTTATTATACATTTGTACATTAACGAGAATATAATATTATTTTAAGTAATTAAGGTTTTCCTAATATTAATAATTAAACATGACGTCTGAATGTATAAACTTGCCTTGGTGACAGCTGAAGACATTTATTATCATGACAAAATATACATTTCCACCCAACCTTTTGGTGAGATTATGATAACAACCATGTGATTTCCCTATCTAAAACAAATCAATATATGTAAATTATACATAATATACTCATTTACCTAAAACATATGGGTAGTGATAGAAGTGACACGGTGTGGTGGAAATTACATCTATGTAAAAGAAAACATATGAAAACAATATTTTATTGCCAACATTTTGAACAACCATTGTTAAGCATTTAATGAATTTTCTGTAAGACAAAATAAGATTCCAAAACACTGGAACTGGCACTTTTTCAAAATGAAAACACCCAAGTAGCACAAACATCTGGCCCACATCTGGCCTGATTCAGGCTAGCCAGATATTAAACTGCTGTCCCGGGTCTGGCAGCCGTATCCAGCCCGAGTCCGGAAATGAATGACAGTACAGACTAGGCCCAAGTCATTCGGGTCCAGATCTGGCAGCCTGACCTGAGCCCAAAAAATTTATTGGTAGTAATATTATATTTAATGTAGGTAGTAATATTGCAGCTTTCAACCAAACTATGAATAACATAGACATAAGAAAAGGCATGACATTCTCATTTCAAAACCTCTTGAAGCATGTGGGAACAGCAGACTGGGATAAGGATTGATTGAATATGTCCGTAAACACACCAGCCAGCTGGTCTGCGCATGCTCTGAGGACGAGGCTGGGGATGCCGTCTGGGCCTGCAGCCTTGCGAGGGTTAACACGCTAAAATGTTTTACTCACGTCTGCTGCAATGAAGGAAAGTCTGCAGGTTTTGGTTGTGGGCCGTGTCAGTGGCACTGTATTGTCCTCAAAGTGGGCAAAAAAGTTATTTAGTCTGCCTGGGAGCAAGACATCCTGGTCCGAGATGGGACTGGTTTTCTTTTTGTAATCCGTGATTGACTGTAGACCCTGCCACATACCTCGTGTCTGACCCGTTGAATTGTGACTCTACTTTGTCTCTATACTGACGCTTAGCTTGTTTGATTGCCTTGCAGAGGGAATAGCTACACTGTTTGTATTCGGTCATGTTTCCGGTCACCTTTCTCTGGTTAAAAGCAATGGTTTGGTTCATGCTTTCAGTTTCATGTGAATTCTGCCATCAATCCACGGTGTCTGGTTTGGGAATGTTTTAATCATTGCTATGGGAATGACATCGTCAATGCACATTCAAATGAACTCGCTCACCGAATCAGCATATTTGTCAAGGTTGTTGTTGTATCCCAGTTTGCGTGATCGAAGCAGTCTTGAAGCGTGGAATCTGATTGGTCGGACCAGCGTTGAACAGACCTGAACGTGGGAGCTTCTTGTTTTAGTTTCTGTCTGTAGGCAAGGAGCAACAAAATGGAGTCGTGGTCAGCTTTTCCGAAAGGAGGGCGGGGAGGGTCTTATATTTATTTATTTAATCTTTATTTAACCAGGTAGGCAAGTTGAGAACAAGTTCTCATTTACAATTGCAACCTGGCCAAGATAAAGCAAAGCAGTTCGACACATACAACGACACAGAGTTACACATGGAGTTACACATGGAGTATATATAAATTGGTGAGGCGGGTTGCAGGAGAGTATATATATATATATATATATATATATATATATATATATATACATACGAGACACGACAAGACGAGGACAAAAGACGTCTGAACTGCTATGCCATCTTGGAACAAGTTAGCCTTCATATGCGTCGCGGAAGTTAGAATGGCAATGATCCAAGGTTTTACCAGCCCTGGTTGCGCAATTGATATGCTGATACAATTTTGGGAGTCATGTTTTCAGATTAGCCTTGTTAAAATCCCCAGCTACAATGAATGCAGCCTCAGGATATGTGGTTTCCAGTTTGCAAAGAGTCAAATAAAGTTCGTTCAGGGCCATCGATGTGTTTGCTTGGGGGGAATATATACGGCTGTGATTATAATCAAAGAGAATCCCATTGGTAGATAATTTGATTGTGAGGAATTCTAAATCAGGTGAACAGAAGGACTTGATTTCCTGTATGTTGTTGTGATAACACCACGTCTTGTTAATCATAAGGCATACGCCCCCGCCCCTCTTCTTACCAGAAAGATGTTTGTTTCTGTCAGCTCGATGCGTGAAGAAACCAGCTGGATGCACCGATTCCGTTAGCGTCTCTCGAGTGGGCCATGTTTCCGTGAAGCAAAGAACGTTACAGTCTCTGATGTCCCTCTGGAATTCTACCCTTGCTCGGATTTCATCAACCTTGTTGTCTAGAGACTGGACATTGGCGAGTAGTATGCTAGGGAGTGATGCGCGATGTGCCTGTCTCCAGAGCCTGACCAGAAGACCGCTTCGTTTCCCTCTTTTACGACGTCGTTGTTTTGGGTCGCAGGCTGGGATCCATTCCTTTGTCCTGGGTGGAAGGCAGAACACAGGATCCGCTTCGGGAAAGTCATATTCCTGGTCGTACTGATGGTGAGTTGACGTTGCTCTTATATTCAGTAGTTCTTCCAGACTGTATGTAATGAAACCTAAGATTACCTGGGGTACCAATGTAAGAAATAACAGCATAGTTTCCTAGGAACGCGAAGTGAGGCAGCCATCTCTGTCGGCGCCGGACAAATCTTGGGTGAGAACCTCCTTCCCTCAGTCAGGGCATTGAAAACAAAATAGATGAAATTGACTGTGTGGGTGTCATCCCTCAACAGGCACTACGTAGGTACGTGTATCCAAATAAATGTCACTAGAAAGGAGTTTAAACAAACGCAACTACCGCTACTTTGATGTTATTCTATCTGCAAAGTTGACGCGACAGTGTTAGCCATAGTTGGCTAGCTAGCAAGCAAGAGATAAGCACATTGCCATGCACATTGCCAGCCTGCATAGCAATCAAACAAATAAAATGCCTTGATGACAGCTTTTCACACTCTTGGCATTCTCTCAACCAGCTTCATGAGGTAGTCACTAGGAATGCATTTCAATTAATACATGAAGGTCTGGAAAATTTCAAGCACTTTGAAAGTTTCTTTAAGTGCAGTCGCAAAAACCGTCAATACAGCGAAGAGGCAACTCGGGGAGGCTGACCTTCAAGGCAGAGTTCCTCTGTCCAGTGTCTACATTCTTTTGACCATCTTAATCTTTTCTTTTTTTTTTGCCAGTCTGAGATATGGCTTTTTCTTTGCAACTCTGCCTAGAAGGCCAGCATCCCAGAGTCGCCTCTTCACTGTTGAGGTTGAGATTGGTGTTTTTCAGGTACTATTTAATGAAGCTGCCAGGTGAGGACTTGTGAGGCATCTGTTTCTCCAACTAGACACTCTAATGTACTTGTCCTCTTGCTCAGTTGTGCACCGGGGCCTCCCACTCCTCTTTCTATTCTGGTTTGAGCAAGTTTGCGCTGTTCTGTGAAGGGATCAGTACACAGCATTGTATGAGATCTTCAGTTTCTTGGCAATTTCTCTCATGGAATAGCCTTCATTTCACCCAACAAGAATAGCATGACAAGTGTCAGACGAATGGTCTTTGTTTCTGGCCATTTTGAGCCTGTAATCGAACCCACAAATGCAGATGCTCCAGATACTCAACTAGTCTAAAGAAGGCCAGTTTTATTGCTTCTTTAATGAGCACTACAGTTTTCAGCTGTGCTAACATAATTGCAGAAGGGTTTTCTAATGATCAGTTAGCCTTTTAAAATTTTAAACTTGGATCATCTAACACAATGTGCTATTAGAACACAAGAGTGATGGTCGCTGATAATGGGCCTCTGTACGCCAATGTAGAAATTCCATAAAGAATCTGCCGTTTCCAGCTACAATAGTCATTTACAACATTAACAATGTCTACACTGTATTTCTGATCAATTTTATGTTATTTTAAGGGACAAACAATTGTAATTTCTTTAAAAAACAAGGACATTTCTAAGTGACCCCAAACTTTTGAATGGTAGTGTATGTCAACCAAAAAGTTATCCATTTAAATCATCTGTTCATAGAACATTCTTCCAAGTGTCTTAATGATCATCCAGGTGCTTCTTGGCAAACTTGAGTCAACTTTCTGGACGAGATTGATTCCATTATGTTTGGCGAAAACCAAACACTGCATTCCACAGTAAGCCACAGCAAGAACCTCAGACCAACGCTCAAACATGTTAGCGATAGTGTGAGGGTTTGGGGTTGCTTTGCTGCCTCAGGACCTGAATTACTTGCTTTAATAGAAGGAACCATGAATTCTGCACTGTATTAGATAATTCTACAGGAGAATTTTAGTCCATCCGTCTGTGAGCTAAAGCTGATGTGCAGGAGGTCATGCAGCAAGATAATGATTCAAGACTACATGAAAATTATTTAAAAGCAACACATTTCAAGTTTTTGGAATGGCCTAATCAAAGTCCAGATCTAATACCAATTGAGATGTGGTGGTCGGGCACTGTCACGTAGAGTAGGCCTATCCTCTATCAAGATAAAGAGATGGAGGAGCCGCAAAAGTTATTCCGTGCAAGGGTGTTTATTTACATAGTGATTCCAGAACAAAAACAACACTACTGCCATCAAACGTATACCTTATGGGACAGCTAAAAAAAACAATGCTGCCCTATCCACAGCTCAATCCAAAATGCCTCTTCTATGAACTGAAAGAGAGGCTCCTTTTGTAGGGCTAGCCCCTCCCCTCAGAACAATTAACACTAATTAATTAAGCAAATACCTCGTCAAACCTACATTTTCCATTTAACTAAACATACTAAAGTATATACATTGCAACATGTTTATGAAACAATATCACAATATAACATTTACAAAATTACATTTTTACCATAGTAAACTGCCTTGGAGAAAAGAACAAGCAATAAAGTGCACATCGATTGTTGGATTTGAGTATTCCTGTTATAGGTGGTGAATACTATGCAACATTATTCAATAACCACTGCAAGGCACATGCAACATCACTTGACTTGTTCCAGTCGTCGACTGGAACTTTTAGGAAGTTGTTTCTGTGTTTTAATTGCGCTATAACAAATCAAATTGTGTTGGTCATGCGCCAAATACAACACATGAAGACATGCAGACTTGACAGTGAAATGCTTACTTACGAGCCCATTCCCAACAGCGCAGAGTTCAAAAGTAAGACATATTTGCTATAAAAAAAACATAGTAACACAATAAAGTGGCTATCTAGGAGTACCAGTATTGAGTAAATGTCTAGGGGAATGAAAGGTAGTTGAGAGAATACAGTATGTACATGTGGGTAGGGATAAAAGTGACTAGGCAAACAGAGAATAGTAACAGAAAATGAAACACAACAATAAGGCTGTATACAAGGAGTACCAGTGCAACACACTATATTTGATTTATATAATCTTGGATGGAGATTAATGTGAAAAGCAAGCTTATTGTATCATACTTATCATCTGTTGAGTTTTCCTTGTGTGTAATCCTTAATGAAGAGATCCTCTCAGATGTTTCAAGTCTAATAAGCTGGGTCTCAGACAAGTCTGGAGATTGGTTTGAGGCCCAATTAATAGTCTAGTCCCAGTTACATTATTCACAAAGCGATGCGATGGAAAAGAGACAGAAATCTTTACTTGCCATCTAGAGAACCCAGAATGAGACATGACTTTTGTAATGCTCTTTAATTTAATTGCAGACGACATGCCGGCTACAGTTCAGTTGCTAATTTTCTATCAAAACAGTGAATGTTAATGACCCTTCCACCCAATGTGGAGTGGTTTATTTCTCCTCCGCCATCTCAATTGGAATCAGATGTATTTGAACGCCTCTCTATTCTCCATGACATTCCCAAGCTGAATCGCTAAGTGTTGGAAATGTAAGAATAAAACAATACATTTGATATCAGAGATGTTGTTTTGTATGTAACAGGTTGCATATTAAACACCCACTTTCTGAATAAAAATATTTTGGATTGACAACCCAGGATTGCAGATAGCACCGTTAAAAGGGGTTTTCACTGATAGAACTTTCAGATTTTTAAAGTGTTCTCGTAAATGTACTTTAAAAAAAAATCTGATATCTCACACATAAGGGACCACCTAAAGAGCAACTCTATTCGAATAAAGTGACCAAAATGTCAGACATAACCTTATAGTCCCAAGGTCACACCATGGCATCATCATCAACATAGCAACTGGCCCTCCACCTTCTGCGTCAACAAGAACACAAACATTCTAAATATATGATTCCACTTTGACATTATGGGGTATTTTGTGTAGGTCAGTGACAATTCAGGCTGTAACACAACAAAATATGGAAAAGGTAATGGGGTGTGAATACTTTCTGAAGGCACAACATACACATGCATACAAAGCATTCAGAAACTATTCAGACCCCTTGGCTTCTTCCACATTGTGTTAAATAGTCCCCCCCCATCAATCTACACACTGCCCCATAACGACAAAGCAAAAACAGTTTTTTTTTTACAAAACAGAAATATCACATTTAGATAAGTATTCAGACCCTTTACTCAGTACTTTGTTGAAGCAATGATTACAGCCTTGAGTCTGATTGGGTATGATGCCAAGCTTTGCACACCTGTATTTGGTGAGTTTCTCCCATTTTCTCTGCAGATCCTCTCAAGCTCTGTCAGGTTGGATGTGGAGATGAGGCTGCACAGTTATTTTTGGATCTCTCCAGAGATGTTCGATCAGGTTCAAGTCCGGGCTCTGGCTGGGACACACAAGGACATTCTGAGAGTTGACCCGAGGCCACCCATACATTGTCTTGGCTGTGTGCTCAGGGTCGTTGTCCTGTTGGAAGGTGAACCTTCATCCCAGTCTGAGGTCCTGAGTACTCTGGAGTAGGTTTTCATCAAGGATCTCTTTGTACTTTGCTCCGTTGATCTTTCCCTCGATCCTGAATAGTCTCTCAGTCCATGCCGCTGAAAACATGCTGCCACTACCATGCTTCACTGTAAGGTTTCTTCAGACCAGAGAATCGTGTTTCTCATGGTCGGAGAGTCTTTAGGTGCCTTTTAGTAACCTCCAAGCAGGCTGTCATGTGCCTTTTACTGAGCAGTAGCTTCTATCTAGCAAGTCTACCATGGAGGCCTGATTGGTGGCATGCTGCAGAGATGGTTGTCCTTCTGGAAGATTCTCCCATCTCCACAGAGGAGCTCTCTGACTGACCATTGGGTTCTTGGTCACCTCCCTGACCAACAGGCCCTTCTCCTCCGATTGCTCAGTTTGGCCAGGCAGCCAGCTCTAGGAAGAGTCTTGGTGGTTCTAAGGTTTTTCTATTTAAGAATGATGGAGGCCACTGTGTTCTTTGGGACGTTCAATGCTGCAGAAATCTTTTGGTACCCTTCCCCAAATCTGTGCCTCGACACAATCCTGTCTTGGAGCTCTACGGACAATTCCTTTGACCTCAAGGCTTGGTTTTTGCTCTGCTCATGCACTGTCAACGGTGGTACCTTATATAGACAGGTGTGTGCTTTAAAAAAAAATCTTAACGTATGCAGTGTGTATGTGTGTGTTGGAGTGTCAGTGTAGTTTTTGTGAGTGTGTGGGTAGAGTCCTGAGAGTGTGTGTAACGAATCCCTTTTGTCCCGACAGTCTAGGGGGATGGTAATGAGACCCGTAACTTAACTCATACAAATGCTAATAGTGACAAAGTAAAAGTGAGAACGAAATAACCACGACAACTGAAATCTACCGTCAAACTCAGGATTTATTGGATAACACACGGTAATGGGGGGAGCAGGAAAAGGGGCTGAGCTGGACCCAAAGAAAGAAATAATACAGTAAGTATTCAAAAACCCACCTAAGCTAGACTTACCTATTTCAACAACAGCTAACTAATTAACCAATAAAATACAGTGGGTGGTCCGCCCAGTTCTAACTAGTGTATTTAACTAAGTTTACCTACGGGTAGTGTATGCCCATGGGCGACTTGTCTTGTTTCCCCCTTTTCCCACCAGCAAACAAACACTGTTACCAAAAACAATACTCACAGGTGAGGACAAAGTGAGATGGAGGTGCTCAAACAAAAGAGAGGTCAATACATAAAGAAAGTGAAACAGAGAGATCTACAGACATGGCATTTACAGAGAGATTAAGCTCTAGAGCAAACAACTGACAGGGTTTTTAAACCAAGGGAAATGAACTCTGATTGGGTGGAAACAGGAGGAGGTGTGTCTTCTGATTGATGATTGGTGACTGATTGGGGAGTGATGATTTTCACCTGTGAGGGTAGAAGGAGAGAAAAGAAACACACACAGGATACTTGTATCCGTAACAGTGTGCATAGAGCCTGTGCAATAGTAAGTCAGCGGGGGAAAAAAGGGGTCAATTCAAATAGTTCAGGGTAGCCGTTTGATTAACTGTTCAGCAGTCTTATGGCTTGGGGATAAAAGCAGTTCAGGAGCCTTTTAGTCCCAGACTTGGCGCTCTGGTAACGTTTGCCGTGCGTTAGCAGAGAACAGTCTTTGATTTGGGTGGCTGGAGTCTTTGACAATTTTATGGGCTTCCTCTGACACCGCCTGGTACAGTATAGATGTCCTGGATGGCAGGGTGATCGGCCCAGTGATGTTCTGGGCCGTATACACTACGTTCTATAGCTACTTGCAGTCGGATGCCAAGCAGTTGCTCTACCAAGCGGTAATTCAGCCAGTAAAGATGCTCTCAATGATGCACCTGTAGCACTTTTTGAGGATCTGAGGGCCCATGCCAAATAATTTCAGCCTCCTGAGGGGGAAGAAGCATTGTCGTGCCCTCTTCACAACTGTGTTGGTGTGTTTGGACCATGATAGACCTTAGTGATGTACCTTAGTGATGTGGACACAGAGGAACTTGAGTTTCTTGACCCACACCACTACAGTCTCATTGACGTGAATGGGGACATGCTCAGTGTTGGGGTTGGTTTCCTTGTACCTTTTCAATAATTTCCTCATTGGTGAAATTAGCATTATGACAATATCATTAATTAAATAATTCAGAAAACTTTCATTAACCTCTAGAGTCGAGCAATCCCGTATCCGGGAGCGTAATCATAGCCTCAAGCTCATTAGCATAACGCAACGTTAACTATTCATGAAAATCGCAAATGAAATGAAATATATATATTGGCTCACAAGCTTAGCCTTTTGTTAACCTCTCTGGGCCACCCGACACGCTAGCGTCCCACCTTGCCAACAATAAATGCAAATGCGCTACGCCAAATGCTAATAGCACTCGTTAAAACTCAAACGTTCATTAAAACACACCTGCAGGGTACTCAATTGAAGCTACACTCGTTGTGAATCTTGCCAACAAGTCAGATTTTTAAAATGCTTTTCGGCGAAAGCATGAGAAGCTATTATCTGATAGCATGCAACACCCCGACATACCTGAAGGGGACGTAAACAAAAGAATTAGCGTAGCCGGCGCTACACAAAACGCAGAAATAAAACTTCATTACCTTTGACTCAGATTTTCAAAATATGCTTTTCAACCATAGCTACACAAGCATTTGTGTAAGAGTATTGATAGCTAGCATAGCATTAAGCCTAGCATTCAGCAGGCAACATTTTCACAAAAACAAGAAAAGCATTCAAATAAAATCATTGACCTTTGAAGAACTTTGGATGTTTTCAATGAGGAGACTCTCAGTTAGATAGCAAATGTTCAGTTTTTCCAAAAAGATTATTTGTGTAGGAGAAATCGCTCCGTTTTGTTCATCACGTTTGGCTAAGAAAAAAAAGACGAAAATTCAGTCATTACAACGCCAAACTTTTTTCCAAATTAACTCCATAATATCGACAGAAACATGGCAAACGTTGTTTAGAATCAATCCTCAAGGTGTTTTTCACATATCTATTCGATGATAAATAATTCGTGGCAGTTGCCTTTCTCCTCTGAACCAAATGGAAAAGGGCACGCAGCTGGAGATTGCGCAATAATTTTGACGGTGGACACCAAGCGGACACCTGGTAAATGTAGTCTCATATGGTCAATCTTCCAATGATATGCCTACAAATACGTTGACATCAGGAACATAATGCATGTTTCCGAGTAAGTTCTGCATCAAAGAAAAGGTTGTAAGTTATTTTATTAAACTCGAAGTCCATCCCTAGTGATGTCACTGCCTACGTCATTATCTTCTACTAATTAGATCAAAACCATGCATACTCAACACTAAAACTCTTGTTTATATATCTATCTAATAGCTTAGCTGTACATGTCCAAGTTGATTTATAGTGGAATGTCTGACTAATCTCTTATCTCTTACACTCCCCTGCAGAGTTCTGCCTTCTCAGTCACACATTTCTCAGACAGTTTCTTCATAATAGACAGAGAGACTAGAAAAATACAGTGGAACAATATTAAACCTCACAATGTATATATATATTGTTAGTCTGTAGTCTAGGACCCTATACATGTAAGGAGGAAGGGGTCTTATAACCCCTCCCTTTCCATTAATACAACAGAAGCATAATCAATTATTATAATACATCAACAATTTGGTACAGCCCCTATCATGACCCCTAGGTGAACCCCTTTCATTTCCTCCTTTGAGACTAATTAGTCTCACAGCTTCAATCATAATGTTCTCCTCTGAAATGAAATAGATTAAGCAAATCCCCCGGATCCATTTAATCCCAGGGATGGCCTTCTAAAGGGAGGAACAACTCCCGAGGTTCCTGGAATGCTAGTGGGGGTGGGTGAGTCTGGTTATAACTCCCATTTCCCCTTGAGTCCTGGGAAGAACCACACAAGTTGAATAAACAATGGGATTAAGAGAAACCAGAAATGCACCAGTATTACCTTCAGCATGATTGTATTGTATCAGCTTCCACCAACACCATCATTCCAGCATGGTCAAGAGCAGTTACAGTCATTTTCTTACAAATATAAACAATAACCAAAATCACCAAACCTCCTACAAGTATAGGAGTAAACAATGAAAACAGTCAACATAACATTTCAAATCACATTTCCAAATGTTGCATTAAACCAGTCACCAATTTTGTCAAAAACAGATTTTTCAGATTGCTGATCTTAGTAAAACTCTCAATCTTATCAATTATTGCAGTCATATTCTCAGAGAAGTCAGGGAGGAGCAAAACACAATTTTCAGGATCAATAATACCTAGTAAGCTACAGTGTCCTCCTTCCTTCGCCAAAAGATCATCTAAAGCCAAATCATGGCGGCTGACGACTGCTTTCAGATTTTGGACATTTAATGAGAGTTGGCTAAATCCTCGGATTGTTAAATTCATATGGGCCTGTAAAGAATAGGTTCAATTGTTTACCCACTTTCCTAGGACAGCCACACCCCAGGAGGGTATGGTTGACATACCAAAAATCTCACCCGGGTGTAGGACATGACCATAGGCTTCCTGATTACTGGGATGAGTCGTTTGGCACGCTGCAGTACCCCAGAGTTGGTTTTACCTGTCTCATTGAAAAGATCCGTGACCGGAATTCTTAACATGTACATTTCTGTTCTCCTCAAATAACACCATCCCCCCATCCATGAGGTAAAGTGAGATACCCCTTGTCACTGCATACCCACATCCATCCAAAAGGTGCTCCCATGCCTTCATCTATGCTGGAAATGTTTACACCTGTCACCTGTTGCTGGAAGTCTAACACATTAAAATCCCATTTAGCATAGTTTCTCCTATCACTATACTCTTCTCTCAGTTGACCCATATATACACGACAAGCTCTAGTATCTCCCATCTCTTCCTTTCCATTATTACAAAGACACAGGGCAGGAGTTAACTTCAGGCTTAGGGAGGTCAATATGGGAATGATGCTTAACCTGTTGATGCTCTGGGGGCGCTATTTCATTTTTGGATGAAAAACGTTCCCGTTTTAAACAAGATATTTTGTCACAAAAAGATGCTCGACTATGCATATAATTGATAGCTTTCGAAAGAAAACACTCTGACGTGTCCAGAACTACCAAGATATTTTCTGTGCGTGCCCTAGAACGTGAGCTTCAGGCAAAACCAAGATGAGACGGCATCCAGGAAATGAGCAGGATTTTTGAGGCTCTGTTTTCCATTGTCTCCTTATATGGCTGTGAATGCGAGAGGAATGAGCCTGCCCTTTCTGTCGTTTCCCCAAGGTGTCTGCAGCATTGTGACGTATTTGTAGGCAGATCATTGGAAGATTGACCATAAGAGACCACATTTACCAGGTGTCCGCCCGGTGTCCTGCGCCGAAATTGGTGCGCAAAAGGCAGCTGCCAGTATTTTTCCATGGGATACAGAGAGGAAAGCAAGCTTCCACGAACTGCATATCAATGAAGAGATATGTGAAAAAACACCTTGAGGATTGATTCCAAACAACGTTTGCCATGTTTCGGTCGATATTATGTAGTTAATTCGGAAAATGGTTTTTGTGAAAATGTTGCGTGCTAAATGCTACTCAAAATGCTATGCTAGCTTTGCATACTCTTACACAAATTAGTCAATTTCTATGGTTCAAAAGCATATTTTGAAAATCTGAGATGACAGTGTTGTTAAGAAAAGGCTAAGCTTGAGAGCAGACGCATTATTTTCATTTTATTTGCGATTTTCAGAAATCGTTAACGTTGCGTTATGCTAATGAGCCTGAGGCTTTAGTCACGATCCCGGATCCGGGATGGGGAGTTCCAAGATTAAGCTTCCATTTCCTAACAATTCTATCCACGGGTAACTGCTGGGATAATTACACCGCACAGAGTGGGTAGTTCTTACCTTGAAGACTGACTCACCTCTCCTGAGTTGAGTTCTTGGCCATAGAGGGATCTGCCTGCTTTCTTCTACCAGATTAGGTAAGTTTGCTCCCTGCTTGTGACCACCCCAACATACATCTGCCCCATGATCCCCGGCTATCCTCTCAGTTCTTTTCCCAAAGAACAGTCCTGTGGTATCCCTTCTAGTAGGTTGTTTCTCATTACCTCTCTGCATAAAGTATAAAAACCCACATTCAAACTCCGTCCTTATCATAGGCTCAACCTGACTCCCGAACAGCTCAGTGGTTGATGTAGGCTTTCTAAACACTAAAATCTGGGTTCCTGGACTCTTAGTCTGTTTTCCATTTTTTTCTCACCATTTGTATCCATTTGTTGTTTTCCTCAGATCCCCCATTGGGTCCTGTGGCTGCACCAACAAGGAGACCCATGGAAAGGATGATGGGGAAAACAAACCACCAGACCCGGGGTAGTCTCTGTTTCCTAGTTATTGAACCTGAGTGAAAAATGATGTCTCCTCTTCTGCTCGTTGACTAGAGCATTCTTTTTATCTTTCTTTCCGGCCGTTTGGTCTGGGCCCCCTGCTTCTGTCCTTTTGCTCGGACCTTCTTCCTCCTTCAGATGTTCTCGGGGCCCTGCTCTCCCTCCCTCCAGTGCTCATCCATGGCTTCCACTCTGGGAGATGCTTGCACTGGGAGAGATGATGCCAACCGGACCTCTCCACTACCCAGATTGCAGTCGTTGTTGCCATGGTCACCTGGAAGGCACCCATTCATTGTGGCTGGTTCCATTTTCTTTTATGGACTCATAGTTTCACCCAGTCTCCTACGCAGAGGGTTAGAGCATCCAGATCCTCACCTGGGATTGGTTCGATTGGTTCTGCTGATTTCCTAGTGTGAGAGTGGAGAAAACTTACCACAGAAGTTAGTTCCTTCATGTACTCAAGATGGTGACACTATGTCTCAGTTATGTCTATCTGTCGGTCAGTCATAGGTCTCACCCCTGGGGTGTTCATTGGTCGCCTTGTTAACATTTCATAAGGTGTACTCCCAATACCTTTGTTAAAGCTGCTGCGCATTTTCATGAGGACAAGAGGTAATCCCTCTACCCATGTCATTCCTGTGGAATGGCATAGGTTGGCAAGGGAGCATTTCATGGCCTTATTAGCCATCAGTAACTCTCGTTACTCCATGGTTGATAGATGGACACAAACTTCTGGTCAACACCCATCATTTTTGGCCATTTAGGTAACCACATCTCCTATGAGATGGGTCCCATTGTCTGCAGACAAAACCTCAGGCACTCCGAACCTGGGTATGATTTCTCTGTCTAGCAATTTTGCAACTGTTCTCGCATTACAGTTGGTAGTGGGAGAGTTCCACCCACCTGGTAAACCTGTCAATTATCACCAGGCAGTATGTCTTTCTTTCTTTTTGCTCTACCATGTCTAAGAAATCCATAGCTAGGTGGACACAAGATCCTTTTGGAGTGGGGAACTTCCCTGGTTGCAGTGGAGTTCCCTTGTCTATATTATTTAACAAACATGCCGCGTAATGATAAATGAACTGTTTTACGTGCTGATTCAAATTTTGGGTAATACCATTGGGCTGAAATCTTCTCCTTCTCCATTCTCGTTCTCATTTCTCACCTCATATCCCCTTTGACAAATGGCTTACTCCATGAACCAATCGGCAAATATTAACTTCTTGAAACTCCCCAAACCGGATCCGGGTTTGTGACTAAGCCTCAGGCTCATTAGCATAACGCAACGTTAACGATTTCTGAAAATCGCAAATAAAATTAAAATAATGCGTTTGCTCTCAAGCTTAGCCTTTTCTTAACAACACTGTCATCTCAGATTTTCAAAATATGCTTTTGAACCATAGAAATTGACTAATTTGTGTAAGAGTATGCAAAGCTAGCATAGCATTTTGTGTAGCATGTAGCACGCAACATTTTCACAAAAGCCAGATAACCAAATAAATAAAATCATTTACCTTTGAAGAGCTTCTGATGTTTTCAATGAGGAGACTCCCAGCCACATACCAAATGCGCAGTGTTTCCTGAAAGCGTCTGTGTGTAGAAGAAATCGTTCCGTTTTCTACATTGCGCCTGGCTACCGAAACGAACCGAAAATGCAGTCACCTACAACGTGAAACTTTTTCCGGATTAACTACATAATATCGACCGAAACATGGCAAACGTTGTTTGGAATCAATCCTCAAGGTGTTTTTTCACATATCTCTTCATTGACATGCAGTTCGTGGAAGCTTGCTTCTCTCTCTGTGCCCCATGGAAAAATACTGGCAGGTGACTTTTGCGCACCAATTTCGGCGCAGGACACCAGGCGGACACGTGGTAAATGTGGTCTCTTATGGTCAATCTTCCAACGATCTGCCTACAAATACGTCACAATGCTGCAGACACCTTGGGGAAACGACAGAAAGGGCAGACTCATTCCTCTTGCGTTCACAGCCATATAAGGAGATCATGAAAGACAGAGCCTCAAAAATCCTTGTCATTTCCTGGATGCCAAGTCATCTTGGTTTTGCCTGAAGCTCACGTTCTAGGGCACGCACAGAGAAGATATTTGTATTTCTGGACACGTCAGAGTGTTTTCTTTCGAACAGTAGCAATTATATGCATAGTCGAGCATCTTTTTGTGACAAAATATCTTGTTTAAAACGGGAACGTTTTTCTTCCAAAAATGAAATAGCGCCACCATAAGTGTAAGAGGTTAAAGATCATGGTTGATGGTAAACAGGGCATGCCAGACAAAAGATGTAGCCATAAGCCAGACCTAGGACAGAGAACACACCCTCTCTCCCTCCACACCTGGTGAGTGAGAATATCAGTTTCTGTCACATCTACTCCTGCCACAACCCCTAGTGGTCATCCAGTATCTACTTTACCTGCAGCTATTCCCCAAGTACATTCTTTACTCATCCAAGTTAGCACTCCATATCTCTCTGTTACAATACACATTTGGTTCATTATCCTGGCTTCCTCATCTGAGTCCGCTCTTGGGTTCCCCCCATTGGCCCCATGTGACAGTACGATCTGGCCAAGATATGAACCCAGCAGACTTGGATACTCTCCACCAAATGCTCATTGGTCAAGGCGCCCTGCTCAATCAACATGACCAGGCTCTTAAAACTCTTCTGGAGACTATCTTGGAGTTTTCACAGAACCTGTTTGTCCTACAGAGTCACATTTTCGCCCAAAGCTCACAACCTGTAGCTCCTCTCCGCCCCGGGCGCAGTTTGTTCCTACTCCAGAGCGCTACGATGGTAATCTCGGAACCTTCAGAGCATTTTTAGTTCAATGTTCACTAGTATTTGAGCAACAGCCTTACTTTTATGCTAGTGAACGAGCCAAGATTTCATTTTTGATTGGTTGCCTCTGTGGCGTAACGCTTCTTGGGCCACTGCTGTGTGGGAGAGACAATCACCCATTTGCTTCTCCTATAGTAGATTCACGGAGGAGATGAGGAAGGTTTTTGACCACCCAGTTTGCGGAATGGACGCTGCTAAACGACTCCTGTCCCTCCGTCAAGGCTCCTAGAGTGTTGCTGCAATGGCATGTGAGTTCCGCACTCTCGCCGCAGAGAGCGACTGGGATGAGGAGGCTCTTCAGGGAGCATTCCGGATCTCACTCACTGAGACCCTAAAGGATGAGTTGGTGTCCAGGGAGGAGCCTGATCTTGATGAACTAATTTCTCTCACTATCTTCATTGACAATCGTCTCTGGGAGCGACGGAGGGAGAGGGTAGTTGAGATTGCAAATTCCTTATCTTTTGCTTCAGTGCCTTGTTATTCTTCTCTGACTGTACCCCAACGCCAGGCATGTTCTGAACCTGAACCCATGCTAATTGTCCGGACTAGTCTATCTCCAGAGGACAGGCAGTGGCGTATCAATACTAGGAGCTATCTATGCAGGTTGGTCACCTGGTTTCCTCTTGTCCCTGCGTCCGGTAAGAAGAGGCTGGGGCGATATGGGGAAAATAATATTGGGTCAAATCGCCTGCCTATCTTCCCCCAGACCCCTGTTTGAGGCCAACCTTGTGTGGTAGTCAGGCTTACATGTCCTACATGTTTCTTCCCTGTGCTTTGATCTATATAGGCAGAACCATCAACAAACAGCACCATCTCAGAGTCAAGCAGAGGTACATCAAACAAGTCTTTGTCCGGTACACATTCTTGGGCTGTCCAGATGTCCCTGTTATTGTTACTGATGATTTGCTCAGGGAAAATCCAACAACTTGTCCAGGTTTGCATGCCCCAACTGCCCACAGGTCCATCATTGAGTGTTGTTCCATTCACAAAGGGCTCTGGCGGGCCCATATCCTCTTCCAGTACATGATTCTGGGTCTGTGGTTGTGGTGAGCCTGTAGAAACAACTTGAGCAGATGTCTAGGGTCTTCCAGTCGGTTTGTTTTTGTAGAGTGAGTTGAGGTAGCAAGGGATCTTTGCCTCCTTTTTCTTCCAGCACCATCAGTCCCATCACAGTTTCTGATATAAGGGCACTTCTCTTCATCCCCTTCTCCTTGTCCACTCATCCGTGGCTGAATTATCTCCTTGACCAAATCCAACTTAGTCTTGTTGAATGAACCAGCCATTAGATATCTATTTTCTCCTGCCATCTCTGTCCAGTCATGCCATTTCTTAAAAGTGAATGTAAATTCCACAGCAGGAAACTTCTTTTGCATATATTCAACAGGCGTGACAGGAGCAATGAAGTCTATCTCCTCATTCTGGTTTGACTGTGCTATGGTGCTCCGGCTTTTTATTTAGATAGCCTGCGTGTAATGTGTTTTCCAATTTCTAAAAGGTTATCACAAAGTGAGTGTAATATGTAGGAATATGCCTATACAAATGTTTCTTCTTTCAGTGTGTGTTAAATAATAGTGGTTGATACTAATTCTAAATCTACTCTCACTTAATCCAGGCTATAATAAATGGTTCTACGATACTGAAATATATTTCACACACGGGCCTCAGAGATAACCACATGCTAGACTTCAATTCCTAATATTATATCTTAAGGGTGTGGAGTAATAGTAATATGTTATACACCAGTGCCCCCTTGTGGTGATAAAAATCACGAAATGACTTTTTATGAACATTTCTACAGAACTTCTTCGTAATACTTTTACTGGTATATTAAGGGTTGTACATTTCCAATACTGTCCTATGGTAGGAAAATGTCCCTAACAAATACGTTCAACCTTTTATTCAAATAACGTCAGTCCTACTCCTACTTTCTATTCCACTATTGGGCCATTACACAAACCCTGCCATAATCCACAGACAAACAAACAATGAAACATACAACGCACTATTCATAAACAACTCATCTCATTCACTTGGTAAATTTCACACAAAATGACCACTATTGTTACGGCTTTTGTCTGGTGAAGGAGAAGCGGACCAAAATGCAGCGTGGTATTTTTGAGACATGTTTAATGACGAAGAAAGAACGAACAATACAACAACAACAACAACAAACGGAACGTGAAAACCTATACAGCCTATCTGGTGACAACAAACACAGAGACAGGAACAATCACCCACAAAATACTCAAAGAATATGGCTGCCTAAATATGGTTCCCAATCAGAGACAACGATAAACACCTGCCTCTGATTGAGAACCACTCCAGACAGCCATAGACTTTGCTAGATAACCCCACTAAGCCACACACAAAACACCCAACAAAACCCCAATACAAAATACACCACAATAAACCCATGCCACACCCTGGCCTGACCAAATAAATGAAGACAAACACAATATATTTCGACCAGGACGTGACAGAACCCCCCCCCCCCAAAGGTGCAGACTCCCGGACGCACATCAAAACAATAATGGAGGGTCCGGGTGAGCTCTCTGTCCATGGTGGCGGCTCCGGCGTGGGACGTGTACCCCACTCTATCAATGTCTTAATCCCTCCTCCTCGCGTCCTAGGATAGTCCACCCTGGCCGCCGACCATGGCCTAGTAGTCCTCACCCAGAATCCCACTGGTCTGAGGGGCAGCTCGGGACTGAGGGGCAGCTCGGGACTGAGGGGCAGCTCGGCACTGAGGGGCAGCTCGGCACTGAGGGGCAGCTCGGCACTGAGGGGCAGCTCGGCACTGAGGGGAAGCTCGGCACTGAGAGGAAGCTCAGGCAGGTAGTTGCATCCGGCAGATCCTGGCTGGCTGACGGTTCTGGCAGATTCTGGCTGACTGGCGGATCGGGAAGGGTCTGGCTGACTGGCGGATCTGGAAGGGTCTGGCTGACTGGCGGATCTGGAAGGGTCTGGCTGACTGGCGGATCTGGAAGAGACTGGCGGATCTGGAAGAGTCTGGCTGACTGGCGGATCTGGAAGAGTCTGGCTGACTGGCGGATCTGGAAGAGTCTGGCTGACTGGCGGATCTGGAAGAGTCTGGCTGACTGGCGGATCTGGAAGAGTCTGGCTGACTGGCGGATCTGGAAGAGTCTGGCTGACTGGCGGATCTGGAAGAGTCTGGCTGACTGGCGGATCTGGAAGAGTCTGGCTGACTGGTGCGGGGAGCTGCCACCGGAGGTCTGGTGTGTGGAGGTGGTACTGGGTAGACCGGACCGTGCAGGCGCACTGGAGCTCTTGAGCACCAAGCCTGCCCAACCTTACCCGGTTGAATACTCCCGGTCGCTCTGGAATAGCCCGCACTCGGCTATGTAGGCGAACCGGGGACACCGTGCGCAAGGCTGTTGCCATGTAAGCCGGCCCAAGGAGACGCACTGGGGACCAGATACGTAGAGCCGGCTTCATGGCATTTGGCTCGACGCTCAATCGAGCCCGGCCGATACGCGGAGCTGGAATATACCGCACCGGGCTATGCACCCGCACTGGAGACACCGTGCGCACCACAGCATAACACGGTGCCTGCCCGGTCTCTCTATCACCCCGGTAACCACAGGAAGTTGGCGTAGGGCTCCTACCTAGCGTCGCCATACGCCTTGTGAGCCCCCTCCAATAAATGTTTGGGGCTGACTCTCAGGCTTCCATCCGCGTCGCCGTGCTGCCTCCTCATACCAGTGCCTCTCCACTTTTGTCGCCTCCAGTTCTTCCTTGGGGCGGCGATATTCTCCAGGCTGAGCCCAGGGTCTTTCTCCGTTTAGGATTTCCTCCCAAGTCCAGAAATCCTTATTATGTTTCTCCTGCTGCTGCTGTTGCCTGTTACCACGCCGCTTGGTCCTGTTGTTGTGGGGGATTCTGTTACGGCATTCGTCTGGTGAAGGAGAAGCGTACCAAAATGCAGCGTGGTATTTTTGAGACATGTTTAATAACGATGAAAACGAACAATACAAAAATATACAGCCTATCTGGTGACAACAAACTCAGAGACAGGAACAATCACCCACGAAATACTCAAAGAATATGGCTGCCTAAAGTGGTTCTCAATCAGAGGCAGGTGTTTATCGTTTTCTCTGATTGGGAACCATATTTAGGCAGCCATATTCCATACCTCACCTAAAGAAAATAACTAGTATTTTGTAATGGTCGCCCGCATTACAACCCAAAGTAAAATAGAGATGAGTATTATAACCACCTCTCCAAAACCAAAATAACTAGTATTGGTAATAGTTGCCCGCATTACCACACAATATAAAATAGATGATCATTACTGAATCACCTCTCAAAAAATACAAAAATTGTATTTCAGTAATGGTTACATAATTTCTCCAAACTAAAATTCGATTGTGTCCTATGCAAAGTGTGTGCCTATATTTTTGAGTGAGGTGCCACTTACTTGTTAGAAGGAAACCACAGCAGTGAATGGCATTTAATTACAGACACAGATTAAATGGGTGTCTGCTTACCTTTTTTAAATTGGCACTCTGGCACCATGGTGTGGAATCTCCTCCAACCGGGGTTGACACTCACTCCTGGCAAGCTCGCAAAATGTTGGGGTTCGTTTCCGTGTTCCTTGTCAATCATTGGCTCATTGGTGAAATTAGCATTATGGCTATCTTTATTTAAATCATTCAAAAACCTTTTATTAATGCAATTGCAGACAAACAGGAACATAATGCATGTTTCCGTTCTGCATCAAAGAAAAGGTCACAAGTTATTTTATTAAACCCGAAGTCCATCCCTCGTGATGTCACTGCCTACGTCATTATCTTCTAATTATGAGACAAAACCATACCTACACAACATTAAAACTCTTGTTTATATAGCTATCTAAAAGCTTAGAAGTAAATGTCCAAGTTGATTTACAGCGAAATGTCTGACTAATCTCTTATCTCTTACACACCCCTGCAGAGTTCTGCCTTCACAGACAGTTTCTTCATAATAGGCAAAGAGACTAGAAAAGTACTATGGAACAATATTAAACCTCATAATGTATATATTGTTAATCTGTAGTCTAGGATCCTATACATGAAAGGAGGGAGGGGTTTTATAACCCTTCCCCTACCGTTAATACAACATAAGCATAATCAATTATTATAATATATCAACAATTTGATACAGCCCCTATCATGACCCCTAGGTGAACCCCTTTCATTGGCCCTCCACTTCCTGTCATCCACGATCAGCTTCTTTGCTTTGCTGAAGTTGAGGGAGAGGTTGTTGTACTGGTACCATACTGCTAGGTCACTGACCTCTTCCCTTTAGGCTATCTCACCGTAATTGGTGATCAGGCCTACTACCATCATGTCATCAGCAAACTTAATGATGGGGGGGGGTAGACCCACCTAATGGCACCTAACAGTACCCCCTTCAGGCCTGGTCTTCCAAATCCTCCCTCACGCATCTGTTTCCTTCACAGAAACCCATGGATCCCACAGTGCTGCAGGGACATGACATATTTTACCAGCTCCTCAAGCAGTTCACACATTCATACATACATGGACAGAGGGACAACAGATTAGGTATACAACATGGCAGTTCATCCATTTCAGATACAAACACTATACAAGCCATGCAGTAATGTTTTCCATTAAAACAAGCAAATTGCACCAACCTAATGGTGGCTCCTACTGCTGCTGCTGTACTTTGGACATGTTTCCAGACCTGTACCCAGTGCCTTTTTCCTACAAACTACGCCAGATGTAATGCCCACCAGTTAAAAGGATAGGGTAGAGCCAATGTTGACTTGAACTGGGTGCATGGCCACACAAACACAATATAAATACTCAAAATGACTATTTGTGGCTAACCAGGGGTGGGATAATGTCAATGAGGCTTTGATCAGATAGTAGCCAGGAGCTTGAGGTATCTGGTTATGACAGTTTGCAGGTGAAAACGTGTAAAATGTATGTACTTTCAGAATTGTTTGGCAAGCTACTCATAGGTGGGCTGCAAGATGCTAGTAGCTTGCAATCAACCTGTTGGAGATCCCTGCACGAGAGCCTGAATTCCTGTTTATACTATGGTTGTGTTTCAAATGACACCATATAAAGGGCCCATAGGGCTCTGGTCAAAAGTAGTGCACTATATTGGGAATAGGATGCTATGTAGGATTCACACCAGATATCCAAAATTATATTTTTGTATCCTGTTTGTATTGCCCATACTTCACAGAGCCATTTTAATGTTGTTGTTTTTTGGTCTGCCATATAGAACGTTTCTGTCTATTTGAGCTGGTCAGTCTGTGTTGGTAAACCTGTCAAAAGCGGCTTAAAAAATTGTGTAGTGGAGCTGCATTAGTGTTGCTGTCCAATTTCTGAAGGATCAAGGTTTGAAATCAGTGGAATTAGTGTATAAGAGTGAAAGAGATGGAGAAAACAGCTGTCTCCGGATTACATCTTCAAACTAAGGGCAACCGTGGCATGGCATCCGTGACAGGGAGACAAGTCCATTATGCATGATGATAGTCTAGCGCCAGTTTCTAATTTTGACAGGAAGTGATTTCATTTCAAGCTAAAGTGCAGAGCGAGCTAGCTAAAATTAGCTGGCTGGCTCACTAGCTGATGTTATTATTTGTTTCCCAGAGCAGTTTGCTTTTCTAGTTAGAGCCGAATGTTAGCTAGCTAACATTGAACCTGTTTGGTTAGCTCCCAGCATATCCATGCAGGGTAGCAACGACATGATTTGGCACTATGTTCATTGTTGTTTAACTAGGCAACGTTAGCTGGCTGGCTCGTTGGCTAACATTACATGATGTGTGTGATCTTACACGTTGTTTACCTAGCTAGGTTCATTGTTTTCCTAGCTAGCTACATGTCTTAAACTAAAGTTTACAGTTAGCTAGCTAGCTGATGTTAGCTGGCTGGCTCCTTAGCTGACGTTATTATTCGTATCCCAAGGCTGTTTGATTTTCTAGTTAGAGACTAATGTTAGCTAGCTAACACTGAACCTGGTTGGTTAGCTCCCAGCATATTCATGCAGGGAAGTAACGACATGATTTGGCACTATTTTCATTGTTTAACTAGCTAATGTTAGCTGGCTGGCTCGTTAGCTAACGTTACGTGACGTGTGTGTGATTTTACGTTGTTTACCTAGCTAGGTTCATTGTTTAGCTTCAGCTAAAGTGTACAACACCCGTTGAATATGGCCGGTGTCTGCAAAAAAGCATAATGAAATGGTTGCCTGCAGAGCTGGTTAGGATGTTTTCATGTTATCTATAGGTAAACAAATCATCGAACAGAGCGTCAAGTGTGCACTCTGATCGCTCCGAGAGTGAAACGAGATGGTTGGGGCTAAAGCTTACGATGCTGAATGGGTGTAGATAAAGAAGAGCTCTTCACTAGATACCAAAGCATTCAAAGGCACATTTCTCAAAAGTGAGTTTTCAAGTTTATCAACTTTCAAAGCAGAATTACTTGCCTATTGTTCCTCAAAAATGTAGTGTGTGACATACCTTTCTGTAGCTCTGAGTCTCTACTTTTATCCGAATTAAAAGAAAACACATTTTCAAATGTTGCTACATAAGACCGAATCTAGCTGGAGAGTCACATATTGCTGAACCAATTACATAATCTGATGTTATTTCCAACACTGGAGCTTTCATTCCCCCTTATAGGGTTGATTGGATCCTGAATAGAGTCATCCACAACTATTATTATTTTGATATGGCAGGTGATCATTGTCAGTGTGGACGTGTGGACCTACTCACCAGCCCTGACAGATCAGAGCCTTCAATTAGCAGTTCAGCTTGCAATTATCTTAAGGGCAGACAAACCCCCCTTTCATTCCTCTCATTCTGTTGATTTGGTGGTCTAATTTCCAATCGGAAAGAAAGGACTCACTTAGACAACTGGAGTTTCTCTGCAATCCATTGTGGATCTCTATTACTTGAATTAGGTGGAGTAAGACGTTGGCGATAGAAAGAGCAAAACGGAGAGGCCGTAGGGTTAATACATGCACAATAACAATTTTACTAAATTCTGTACTCATCCTATTAGACAATGAATGATTTCGATCTACACAGAGGCATTGTTCTCAAAACAAGAACAACAAAGGATTAAGACAAAGCATGACATCAACACATTTGGCACCTTACTCCCTCTCTGTCGGTTCAAAGATTATTAATGGTGGAGAACAGCAAACTGAGGACGGAGGGGAAACAAAAGGGTGGAACATGGAATTATCTCAGTGTGTGAATAGCAGAAGAAAATAACTGTCCCCTCTGCTGCTCGCAGTAACCTGCCCACAGCCATTAGTGATGCAACAATTCCATATATAAACCATCCTCTCCTCTTCATCCATCCACCCCCATTCCTCCCTTTAGGAGAACCAAACAACTCGACAGACATCATCTCACACCACCTTGCCTGGCTGCCTGGGAAAAATAACTACCCAAATCAAGAGGACCGGCCACGTCCACTCCAATGTTAATTAAAAGGTCAGATGAATAGAGCTCCTATGATGATTAGCTAATCTCCTGATCTGCCAACGGCCGTGTGTTTTTCAATCAAACTTTTTCTCAGGACCTGATATTACAGTGCCCCTCATAATATTGTGGTGGTGATTTCTAAGTGAATATGATACCATCAGATTGTTACAGGCTTTGGCTTTCCATGTATATTTTGAGGTTGGACATTCAGCGCACCGATTGGTGTCACCTCGTTAGTCAGTAGGTAGGAAGGTGTTTCACCTGTGCTGGCCCAGTGCTCCAGTTGTCTTGAGAGATGTGGAGGGTTAACACCTTTAATTGTCTCTCCCTATTTGATTTCTAGACCAACAATCCTTTATCTTCCCCATTTTCATTTTGCTTCACTTTTTGGTTTGCTTCCTGTCTACGTTTGGTGTGGGTTTTAATGTTTGCCTGTTCTTGGGCAAATTTAGTGGGCGGTCATGGTGGGTGTCTTTTAGGTTCAAGTTGCTGTTGCTAGTCAACTTTCAGTGGACACCCCCATGAGTGTCTTTCAGAACCCTTCCTAAAACCCCATCTGTTTAATTTTGGTTGTGGTCAGTGACTGTTTGTTAGTTCCCCCTTCTGTGAGTGACATTATTTGATTTTTTTTTGCTGGAGAACGTAACAATATCTAAGCCAATATGACACCCATGTCGATGGAAATTGCAAATTAACTTTAAGGTACACAACACTCTCATAATGAGCAGTCTGGCCGTTAGCGAGAACCACATGCCGATTTTTAACAGGGTCTTTAGTAATTGAGTATTTTACAGTCCCACCTAGTTCAATTTCTAGATGTCAGATTAGAAGGGGACTATAGCGTCCATAAAGTGTCCATTGGACTTGGCGCATGTTCAACAGTTATCTAATGTATAATTTATCGCTCTCACGTGCTCATTTCTGTCCATCAAGAACCAACAATGTGCTACCCCTTTACAGGCAATGCTAACATCTTTTTCAGCCGAAGCTCAGTGTTCTAACACTGGGTCAAGCAATTCAGTTGCTCGGCAACAACACCGCTGCTGCTGCAGCAGGCTGCCAGTCATAAGTGGATGAGAACAAAACCTAAGCTACTGTAGAGCATGCTTGCTAGCATAAGAAAAACTCACCAGTTTCGAACAACCTAAATAAATTCCGTACTCCTTCTCCTGTCTTCTTGCTCTTTCAATCCAAACATTTGCTGATCAACAGTGCCAAACAAACAACTCTGTCATTTGTCCTTCTTGATTGTATTTACAGCTCCAATCGGGATGATGGACTAGCCTATGTATTGGATATTTGCAGTAGTGGTATGCGAGTAAAATCACTGGGGAAACCAAGCCAGGAAAAAAAAGGCAAGACCGAGTTTGGGAAAATGTGTCCCTGAACAAAGGGGGGGGTCAAAATCAAAAGTAACAGTCAGTATCTGGTGTGACCACCAGTTGCATTAAGTACTGCAGTGCATCTCCTCCTCATGGACTACACCAGATTGGCCAGTTCTTGCTGTGAGATGTTACCCCACTCTTCCACCAAGGCCCCTGCAAGTTCCCGGACATTTCTGTCGGGAATGGCCCTAGCCCTCACCCTCCGATTCAACAGGTCCCAGACGTGCTCCACGGGATTGAGATCCGGGCTTTTCGCTGGCCATGGTAGAACACGGACATTCCTGATATGCAGGAAATCACGCACAGAACGAGCAGTATGGCTGGTGTCATTGTCATGCTGGAGGGTCATGTCAGGATGAGCCTGCAGGAAGGGTACCGCATGAGGGAGGAGGATGTCTTCCCTGTAATGCACAGCGTTGAGATTGCCTTCAATGACAACAAGCTGAGTCCGATGATGCTGTGACACATCGCCCCAGTTCATGGCGTACCCTCCACCTGCAAATCGATCTCGTTCTAGAGTACACGCCTCGGTGTAACCCTCATTCCTTTGACGGTAAACGCGAATCCGACCATCACCCCTGGTGAGACAACCTCAACTTGTCAGTGAACACTTTTTGCCAGTCCTGTCTGGTCCAGCGACGGTGGGTTTGTGCCAATAGGTGACACTGTTAACAGTGATGTCTGGTGAGGACCTGCTTTACAACAGGCCCACAAGCCATCAGTCCAGCCTCTCTCAGCCTATTGCGGACAGTCTGAGCACTGATGAATGAATTGTGTAACCCATCCTGTACCTGTCCCACAGGTGTGATGTTCGGCTGTACTGAGACTGTGCAGGTGTTACACGTGGTCTGCCATTGCGAGGACGATCAACTGTTCATCCTGTCTCCATGTAGCACTGTCTTAGGCATCTCACAGTACGGACATTGCAATTTATAGCCCTGGCCACATCTGCAGTCCTCATGCTTCCTTGTAGCATGCCAAAGGCACGTTCATGCAGATGAGCAGGGACCCAGGACATCTTTCTTTTGGTGTGTTTCAGAGTCAGTAGAAAAGCCTCTTTCGTGTCCTAAGTTTTCATAACTGTGAACTTAATTGCCTACCATCTGTAAGCTGTTAGTGTCTTAATGCGACATTGACATTTCACAGGTGCATGTTCATTAATTGTTTATGGTTCATTGAACAAGCATGGGAAACAGTGTTTAACATTTCTGGCTCGACAACATCCGGTGAAATTGCAGAGCGCCAAATTCAAAATATAGAAATAGTCATAATAAACATTCATAAAAAATACAAGCGTTGGCTTAAAGATTAACTCCTTATTAATCCATCCGCTTTGTCAGATTTCAAAACGCTTTACAGCAATAGCATACCATGCGATTATCTGAGGACAGTGCCTTGCATACAAAAGCATGAGAAACATTTTCCAACCAAACAGATGCATCACAAAAGTCAGAAATTGAGATAAAATAAATCGCTTACCTTTTGAAGATCTTCAACTTTTTGCAATCCCGAAGGTCTCAGTTACACAATGAATGGTTGTTTTGTTCGATAAAGTCCTTCTTTATATCCCAAAATTTCTGTCTATTTGGCGTGTTTGATTCAGAAATACACCAGTTCCAACTCGCCCAACATGCCTACAAAGGATCTAATAAGTTACCTGTAAACTTGGTCCAAACATTTCAAACAACGTTGCTAATCCAACCACAGATACCCTAAAATGTAAATAATTGATCAAATTTAAGACAGAATAAACTGTTTCCAATACCGGAGAAAAACAACACGGAGCGCGCTCTCATTCACGCGCACCGAAAGAATACGACTACTTCTTCATTTTTTAAAATAAAAACATAAAACAATTTCTGAAGATTGTTGACATCTAGTGGAAGCCATAGGAACTGCAATCTGGGTCCTAATAGTTTGGCTTCCCCATAGAAAAGCGTTGGAAAATCCAATGACCTCAAAAATATTCCTGGATGGATTGTCCTCTGGGTTTCGCCTGCCAGATCAGTTCTGTTATATTCACAGACATTATTTTAACAGTTTTAGGAACTTTAGTGTTCTATCCAATACTACCATGCATATGCATATCCTAGCTTCTGGGCCTGAGTAACAGGCAGTTTACTTTGGGCACCTCAGTCATCCAAACATCCGAATACTGCCCCCTATCCCTAAGAAGTTTTAAACCCTTTACAATCTGAAGTTATTTGGATTTTTACGAATTATCTTTGAAAGACAGGGTCCTGAAAAAGGGATGTTTCTTTTATTGCTTTGTTTCTGATTAGTCTAAAACAGTGATAAAACTTCAAACTTAAAAGATACGAAAAACAATTAAGTCCAATCAACATTACTCTATCACGTGGTTGTCAATGGTACTAATTTCACTGCATGTGTGTGCGCACGCAAGTATAAAATAGATGTTGACTTTCCCTTTTTCATGTTGGCAAAATGGCCTATGACTGAGTAGTACACACTTTTAGTTTATGTCAGAGACTAGGCTACCTGGCTCAAATGCTTGCTAAACCAGCTAAGTTAGCTAGCTAGTTAACGTGAGCCTACTAAATCTAGGCTACATATAGAACTTCAATTGTCTCAGGCCAGTTGCACAATGTATGAATTTATCGTTAGATCAGAATGGCTGTTCTAATCATTGGCCTGTACAGAGAATTAAGTAAAAACACCAAGTCCAAATCCCCATCTTCATCCATGGCTTTGGAAAGGGCAGATTTAGTTAGCTAGCTACTGCAGGACAACAAGTCACAAACAGACCGGAAACCAATTCCAGAAATACATTTTTTTTCTGACAAACATGTTCTGCTTTTGATGTGATGGGTGTGACTCC
The DNA here is from genome assembly GCF_036934945.1 of Oncorhynchus masou masou. Taxonomy (NCBI): domain Eukaryota; kingdom Metazoa; phylum Chordata; class Actinopteri; order Salmoniformes; family Salmonidae; genus Oncorhynchus; species Oncorhynchus masou. The sequence goes on from NC_088222.1 coordinate 43,731,555, forward strand.
ATATTGAAACTGGCTTCCCTTCAGGGTGTTATGCTGTGCTAGGATCACCCACAGTTGAGCTCCGCTCAATGCTGATTGGCAAATAATTTTGTCAACGGAGGCCAAATGCTCACTGGCATAAATCTATCAAATGCTACGATGGCCACATGTCGTATCCTTTTTATCCAGACAATGACCCCCCATCAGATACAGTACATAGATAGATACAGCCAATTGCGAATTGGAGGAAAACTATGAAAAGAGACAGAGACAAAAGATAACTTGTTTTAAAATTTCTATGGGTAGTGTTAAGTGGGGCGGAGCAGGTGAACCCAAGGGCAGACTCCGACACAGGGATAAGGTAACTAAGGTATTATTTGAAAAGCTGGGGTGAGATGGGTTGCAGGCCAGGGGGAGCTTGACAGACAGCAAGGAACTAGGAGCTGAGGCTGATGCAAGGGGAGTAGGGGCAGGGTAAGCCGGTCCGGAGCAGAATCCAAGGAAGCAGTAGGGCGTGGGTCCAGGGCAGGGAAGCAATATTCCAACAAGAGTAGAGGCTGTTACAGCAGCAAAGGGGGCACCAACTCCAAATGAATGCTCATGATTTTGGAATGAGATGTTCGATGAGCAGGTGTTCACATACCCATGGTAATGTAATATGCCAACTGCAGTTATTTAATTCCCAGTTTCTATCCCTTTGATATCTACTTCTCAGGTGAGGGTGCTGTTCAGGTAAAGGTGAGTTCAGTACATTAACAAAACAGACTACATGGATGATATATAGGAGATAATATACGACAATTACTTGAAACAATTGAGTATTATGAAACATCAAATATACCAGGCCTGGTCTTCATAGCAGATTTTGAAAATTTGTTTGATAAAGTATGACTAGAATTTATATAGGAATGCCTGGATTACTTTAATTCTGGTGAATCTCTTATACACAGGTTACAGTTATGTATAGCAGCCCCAGGTGTAAAATAGTAAATATTGGTTACTTATCAGAAAGTATTGAGCATTCAGAGGAGTAAAACAAGGCTGTCCATTGTCTTCATATTTCTTTATTATGGCCATTGAAATGGTAGCTTTTAAAATTAGAGGCAACAATAACATCAAGATTTTAGAAATCCAGTAAGCTGATGACTAAAGCTTTTTCTTAAGTCCACAATCTGGATCCCTGCACAGTCTCATTGAAGGGGGAATCTTTATCACTTTACTAGACTCTCTGAACTAAAACTACAACTAAAAGCTGATGTTCTGAAAGAGCTGCAAAATCTGGACCCCTACAAATCAGCCGGGCTAGACAATCTGAACCCTCTCTTTCTAAAATAATCTGCCAAAATTGTTGCAACCCCTATTATTAGCCGGTTCAACGTCTTTCAGATCTTCTGACATTCCCAAAGATTGGAAAGCTGCCGCAGTCATCCCCCTCTTCAAAGGGGGAGACACTCTAGACCCAAACTGCTACAGATGTATATCTATCCTACCCTGCCTTTCTAAGGTCTTCGAAAGCCAAGTTAACTTCTTATGGCTGGGGGCAGTATTGAGTAGCTTGGATGAATAAGGTGACCAGAGTAAACTGCCTGCTACTCACGCCCGGTTGCGAATATCTGCATATTATTAGTAGATTTGGATAGAAAACACTGAGGTTTCTAAAACTATTTGAATGATGTCTGTGAGTATAACAGAACTCATATGGCAGGCAAAAACCATGAAGTGGGAAATCTGACGTTAGTAGTTTTTCAAGTCATTGCTTATCTAATATACAGTGTCCATGGGGTCATATTGCACTTCCTAAGGCTTCCACTAGATGTCAACAGTCTTTGGAACCTTGTTTGATGCTTCTACTGTAAAGGAGGGGGGAATGGGAGCTGAATGAGTCAGAGGTCTGCCAGAGTGGCATGAGCTGATCACGCGCGCTCACGTGAGAGTTAGCTTGCATTTCTACAGACAAAGGAATTCTCCGGTTGGAAGATTTATGATAAAAACATCCTAAAGATTGATTTTACACTTCGTTTGACATGTTTCTACGAGCTGTAATATACTTTTCGTCTGAACTTTCACCTGGACTTGCCCGCATGTCGTGAGTTTGGATTGTGTACTAAAAGTGCAAACAAGGAGGTATTTGGACATAAATGATGGACTTTATCAAACAAAAAAAACGAATTGTGGAACTGTGATTCCTGGGAGTGCATTCTGATCAATATCATCAAAGGTAAGTGAATATTTATAATGCTATTTCTGATTTCTGTTGACTCCACAACATGGCGGATATCTGTATGGCTTGTTTTGTAGTCTGAGCGCTGTACACAGATTATTGCATGGTGTGCTTTTTCGGTAAAGCTTTTTTGAAATCTGACACTGCGGTTGCATTAAGGAGAAGTTTATCTAAACTTCCATGCATAACAGTTGTATCCTTTATCAATATTTATCATGAGTATTTCTGTAAATGAATGTGTCTCTCTGCAAAATCACCGGATGTTTTGGAAGTAAGACATTACTGAACGCAACGCGCCAATGTGAACTGAGAGTATTGGATATAAATATGAACTTTATCAAAGCAAACATACATGAAGTCCTATGAGTGTCATCTGATGAAGATCATCAAAGGTTAGTGATGAATTTTATCTCAATTGTTTTTTGTGTGACTCGTCTCTTTGGCTGGAAAAATGGTGTGCTTTGGTGTGCTTTCGTCGTAAAGTATTTTTGAAATCGGACACTGTGGTGGGATTAACAAGAAGTTTATCTATAACATGCTGTAAATTACCTCTATAGTTGAGGAATTTTAATTGAGATTTCTGTTGTTTTGAATTTGGCACCCTGCACTTTCACTGGCTGTTGTCATATCGATCCCGTTAGCGGGATCTAAGCCATAAGAAGTTTTAACAAACAGATTACCGACCATTTCGAATCCCACCATACCTTCTCCGCTATGCAATATGGTTTCAGAGCTGGTCATGGGTACACCGCAGCCACGCTCAAGGTAGTAAACGATATCATAACCTCCATCGATAAGATACATTACTGTGCAGCCGTATTCATCGACCTGGCCAAGGATTTCGATTCTGTCAATCACCACATTCTTATCAGCAGACTCAACAGCCTTGGTTTCTTAAATGATTGCCTCGCCTGGTTCGCCAATTACTTATCTGATAGAGTTCAGTGTGTCAAATCAGAGGGCCTGTTGCAGTCTCTATGGGGGTGCCACAGGGTTCAATTATTGGACCGACTCTCTTCTCTGTATACATCAATGATGTCACTCTTGCTGCTGGTGATTCTCTGATCCACCTCTATGCAGACGACACCATTCTGTATACCTCTGGCCCTTCTTTTGACACGGTGTTAACTAATTTCCAGATGAGCTTAACTTCTTGAATAGGGCGCTATTTTAATTTTTGGATGAAAATTTTTCCCGACAAGATATTTTGTCACGATAAGATGCTCGACTATACATATAATTGACAGCTTTGGAAAGAAAACACTCTGACGTTTCCAAAGATATTGTAAAGATATTGTCTGTGAGTAACACAGAACTGATGTTACAGAAAAAACCCAGATAAAAATCCAATCAGGAAGTGCCGAATTTTTTGAAACCGCCTCACGCCAATGACTCCTTATATTGGTGAGAATGGGCCACAAATGAGCTTAGGCTTTCTGTCGCTTCCCCAAGGTGTCGACAGCATTGTGACGTATTTGTAGGCATATCATTGGAAGATTGACCATAAGAGACTACATCTACCAGGTGGTCGCTTGGTGTCCTCCGTCGCAATTATTGCGTAATCTCCAGCTGCAGTATTTTTCCGTTTGCTTCTGATGAGAAGCCAACTGCGACCACTGATAGATTATCGAATAGATATGTGAAAAACACCTTGGGGATTGATTCTAAACAACGTTTGCCATGTTTCTGTCGATATTGTGGAGCTAATTTGGAAAAGTTTGGCGTTGTAAGTGACTGCATTTTCCGGTCTTTTTCTTAGCCAAACGTGATGAACAAAACGGAGCTATTTCGTCTACACAAATAATATTTTTGGAAAAAATGAACATTTTTGCTATCTAACTAAGAGTCTCGTCATTGAAAACATCCGAACTTCTTCAAAGGTAAATGATTTTATTTGAATGCTTTTCTTGTTTTTGTGAAAATGTTGCCTGCTGAATGCTAGGCTTAATGCTATGCTAGGCTATCAATACTCTTACACAAATGCTTGTGTAGCTTTGGTTGAAAAGCATATTTTGAAAATCTGAGACGACAGTGTTGTTAACAAAAGGCTAAGCTTGGGTTTGAATATATCTATTTCATTTCATTTGCGATTTTCATGAAAAGGAAACGTTGCATTATGGTAATGAGCTTGAGGCTATGATTATGCTCCCGGATACGGGATTGCTCGTCGCTAGAGGTTAAATGCCATACAACTCTCCTTCCATGGCCTCCAACTGCTCTTAAATGCAAGTAAAACTAAATGCATGCTCTTCAACCGATCGCTGCACGCCTGTCCAGCATCACTATTCTGGACGATTCTATCTTAGAATATGTGGACAACAACAAATACCTAGGTGTCTGGTTAGACTCTAAACTCTCCTTCCAGACTCACTTTAAGCATCTCCAATCCAAAATTAAATCTAGAATCGGTTTACTAATTCGCAACAAAGCATCCTTCACTCATGCTGCCAAACATCCCATCTTAAAACTGACCATCCTACCGATCCTCGACTTCAGCGATGTCATTTAAAAAATAGACTGCATCCAATTTGTTGAGTAGAGTGTTGGAGGCTATCACAGTGCCATCCGTTTTTGTCACCAAAGCCCCATTTACTACCCACCTCTGTGACCTGTATCTCGTTGGCTGGCCCTCGCTTCATACTCGTCGCTAAACCCACAGGCTCCAGGTCATCTACAAGTCTTTGCTTGGTAAAGCCCCGCCTTATTTCAGCTCACTGGTCACCATAGCAGCACCCACCCGTAGCACGTGCTCCAGCAGTAATATCTCACTGGTCACCCCCATAGCCAATTCTTCCCTTGACCCCAAGAGTACTTCCAAGTTGTGGCAAAATGACTTAAGGACAACAAAGTCAAGGTATTGGAGTGGCTATCACACACACACACACACACACAACAAGTCATAAATACCTAGTAGAAACTGCATGCAGTACTGAGAGAATGTACCAGAACAAAGAGAGACTTGGCCAAACTCCTAAATCCCCCAAATGGGAGAATTATACAATATTTCCACTTTAGAGAATGTGGGAATGGTCCATGGACACTTAAGGGACAGTTATGATGAGTGTGCTTCATTTTGTGATCTCATGAAGGACCGGAAACCCAACAGTATATCTTAAAGTGTACATTTCCCAGCTGTCAGGCTTACATCTCAATATTGTGAAACGTATGTGATTAAACATGGAACTATTTGTGAAAAGATGTAATGTGATATTAACCTTCTAAATGAGACTATGGATTTTCATATAAAGATTAACTCGTCAGTGGCTACACCCCAGTGAACCCAGACATCACATTAGGCGTCATAAAACCGCCCCCTTCTTCGACAGAGGATAAAACCCACTCCTGAAGAAATTCACACCAGACTCGAAAACATGCAGCTGACGCGACATGTTGAAATAGTTGGCACAACAACTACCAAAGGACAAGACCATACCACGTGGAGCATTGGCTACATGGCTGGAAATTGTTAAACTCTGAGACTATTGATCACTACAGAATAATAACAAATCTTCGACATATAATTACGTAGGTCTAGAATGAGAATACCGACAACTGTCAAAGCACCTATTCTATGAGAACATTTCCAAATGATACTCTGATGTATCCATTCTAACCACTTACAACCACGAAAGACATGGTGACTTCTGGGAAATTTAACCAGAGACTCTGATGAACCCTACAGGACGATCGAGGACTCCAAAAGAGAGGACAACAATGACATATGGGCGTAAATATATATACATTGCAATTATTCTCAAATGAGCAGCCATTCATTTATTTTACCTTTATTTAACTAGGCAAGTCAGTTAAGAACAAATTCTTATTTTTAATGGGCAGAACGACAGATTTTTACCTTGTCAGCTTAGGGGTTTGAATTTTGTCTTTCCCACTCTTTCTCAGTCCCCACCCCTTTCCGTTGACTCACAAGCCTTCATATCGGTTTAGCCAACTGGAGACCTTTCTATCACTGTTAGTGACCAATATCTACTGTTTGTTTGTGATGTGTTTCTGTGATTATTTAGTTAGTTAGTAAATACATAATTAAGCCAATTTGTATATTTCTGATTCATTATGGAAACTAGGATTCATGCAGATAACCTAGACTTTTACGATTGGAATGAGACTGAGGTAACAATTAATAATCATTTAATGGAAGACTAAATGATAACATGAAAATATCTGAAGAGTTGATTCGGGAATTCGAGACTATAAAAAAAATTAAATGGTGCCCCGACTTCCTAGTTAATTAGTTTACATGATTAGTTTAATCACAAAATAATAATTACATATAGAGAATTGATTTGATAAAATAAGTCTTCACATTGAGTGACAGTCACAGACAAGACATTAGGAAAGAGTTTGTGTGGTACTCTGATAAATAGATATCAGAAACCTGGTCATTCTAGGGTTACCCATCCAGGTGAATGCAAAGCGCACCATGCAGAGAGGAAAGGAGATCTCATATCATTTACAAATGAAAAGCATTTAACATGACAGCAACTTGGCCTAGAAGTGGACACTCTTCCAAAATATCCCCAAGAGCCACAAGAACAATAATAAATCAGTAAAAGCCAACCCGAACATAACCGCTAGAGTTTAACAGGCCCCCCTTGCTGCATCTCAGGAAACTGTGCATGCTTCAACAATAAAAATAACACTGAATTGAAATGCCATTCATGGGAGGTTTGCTAGGAAGAAGCCTCTGCTGTCAAAAAAGAACCAAACTGCCCGTCTTAACTTTTCCAGAGACCACCTGGACGAACCTGAATGTTTCTGGAAGTCCATTCTCTGGACCGATGTGTCAAATTCACCTTTTTGGTCACAATCAACACTGCTATGTTTGTCGTAAACCAAACACTGCCTACCACCAAAATAACTGTATCCCAACAGTCAAGCATGGTGGTGGGAATGTCAAGATCTGGGGCTGCTTTTCCTCTTCTGGACCTGGACCTGCACGACTCCATAACCCTTATTTCTGAGGTATACCAAGAGATTCTTGAACAGACCGTCAGGCAATCAGTCAATTGAGCTAAAGCTGGGACAAAAATGGGTCTTTCAACAAGGCAACGACCCAAAGTATTCAAGCAAATCTCCCAACGAATGGCTCAGTAGAAAGAAGATTGGTGCTTTGGATTGGCCAAGTCAAAATCCTGACCTAAATCCAATCGAGATGCTGTGGCAGAACCTGAAACGGGCAGTTCATGCCAGACACCCCTCAGACCTCACTCAATTGTTCTGTAAGGAGGAGTGGGCAAAAATCCCTCAAAACAGATGTCAGAGACTGATTACTGGCTGTAGGAGATATATTTTCTTCAAGTTATCACTGCTAATGGAGGTGCACAAGCTATTGATTGAAAGGGTTCACATATTTTTGCACACATCAAATCTCAGTTTCTGTTAAATAAACCACTTTTGTTAAAAAAATGAAAATACATCATGTGTTTTTGATTCTATCATTTACTTGGATTGTCTTTTATTACGAATTGGGATTTAGATAAGGATTTTATATGCTTATTTTAATATTTTATAGCAAAATAATGACCAGCCCTCTAAGGTTCACATACTTTCAAGCAGCACTGTGTGTAACAGAAAAGCTATAAAAAAAGAAAAAAAATGTGTCCTCTGAAGAGGGGGAGATGAGGTCGTCATCACTACCTCATCCGCTCATCCGCCCTTCGGGACGACTGAGAGCCCAGGGATGGTTAGGAGACACCACTAGAGACACTATTATGTAATTGTGATGAACTGAAAGAATATGAAGTTTAGTTGCACTGTAATTCATTAATCATATGCTGTCTTTCCTCCTCTGTTCTTATCGCTTTCCCTTTGTCTTTGACACTCTCACACCTCTCTCCCCACCACCTCTTTCTTTCTCTCGGTTTTATAATGCACACCAATATTACAATTATAATATTTATAATGCATGTATTATGCATTTATAACACTTGGATACTGGACTTCTTTCAATAAAGCTTTTCACATTCTCTACTGGTTGAAATTAAGTCTCTCAATTGATGAAATACTATTTTGTGTCATCAGATCAGTACAGATGAAGGAAATGAGATGGTGAGATGA